>NW_019244411.1:0-36706 GCF_002742605.1 Olea europaea var. sylvestris | reverse complement strand
AAGTTTGAAAAATCAAAATTCAGATTTGTATTTAATTAATTAAAAATATTTATTAAATAAATATATTAAAGTCACAATTAAACAATTAATGATCATAGATTTATTTACTAGTCACATATCATCAAATTAATTGGTCACAGATTTATTTACTGGTCACATATCAAAAATTTTGTAGGTTACAAATTATTTCGAGATCACAGATAAAAAATTTTAGAGGTCACAAATTTTTTTAAGTCACAGATTATCAAATTTCAAGATCACAAATTAATTTTTTAGTCACAGATTGTCAAATTTTAAGGTCACATGCCAAATCGTTGATCACATATACCAAATACCCCACTGCCAAACCCAATTCACCATCAATGCTTGGTCAAAGAGCAACCAAATGATCACCATCGCCACAACAATGTCGCCACCACTAGATCCAACACATTGCCAACAAAGATCACCACAACCACCACTATCAAATCCACTGCCATCGCCGCCACCACCACTGTAACTGCTGTCAACACCATTTTGCAACACCACCATCACATCATACCACCACAAACAGATCACACCAGTCATCACCACTACCACCTGTATCCGACCTAGATCCACTGTACCACCACCATCGCACCATCACCGAATACACCACACACAATCGCAACCTGCCTCCATCCCCAAAATTCGAAGCCCCTAGATCGAAGTTCGAATAGTACGACATAGCCAAATACTGCAATGCCGCTCATCAAACAGCACAGGCAGAGTCACGCAATGTACCAGATCCCGCACAATGTTTCTCTCGATTGCAATAGAGAGGAGGAGAGAAGGTGGAACGCACCGATTTCATCGACGGTGCTTTTATCTCACATCAACGCGGGGCCTCAAAGCTACGCTTGAGGTGTCTTCAGCTACGGGTGCTCCTCAATGATGACAGCCATTTGTGACAGATGATAGAGAGAGACGAGATATGAAGAGAAAGGAGAGTCAAGAAGATAGAAGAAAACTGATAGGATACACTGTCGGCGGCGGATGCTGTGAGAGAATGTAGAGAGAGAGAGAGAGAGAGAGACGAGATATCAAAAATGATAGGGTTTGTGTGGGATTAGGTGGGTATAAAATTTAATTATTAATTCAATACCTGAATTTTGATTAAAACAACTTTGTACCTTATTTTTGCACTTGGAATTGAAACACCCGTGTTTTTGTAATTTCCACCTTTTTTAAAAAAAAAAAATCCTACCAACTACATTCAAAACCTCCAATAATTATCCCACTAAATCAAAACCCAAGCCTCCTCTTGAATTCTTAACAAAAGTGAGGATATGTATCAATATTACTGTCAATTTGAGTGCACTCTATATCCCTTTCTTTGGGTCAAAAGTTCTACCTACTTTTTGAACATGCTGCACACATTTTGGTTGTTATTTTTCTTTGATATTGATGAAATATTAGATTGGCCTTTCAATGTAAAATATGCAAACATCTCTACAAAACTTGTATAGTTTCGGCCCAATCACATAAAATAGGAGGCATGGGTTCAATAAATTTTATTTTGGTTTTCTTTGAGTGAATTTCTATAAAACTTGATTATGGTAAATATCAATCAATTGCTTTTGGTTTATGACTTATGTGGGTTTCATGAATACAGTGTAAGTATTATGCCCTAGGTCCAATCGACTTAGGACATAAATACTTTTAATATATAATTAATGCGATTTAATGACACATCTATTATTTAATTAATAGACAATTAAATTAAATAATAGAACCTATAAATTCAAATCTTCGTAATTTTTTAATCATAAGTAGTTGTGATTGTGAAATACAAATTACATATGATTGAATCTTAAACCATTCGTGGTCGTAAGTAATAATGAGATACGGATATCATTATTACGGATAGACCATCACGTGTGGCATTTCTTACTTTTGAAATAAGTAGTTGATCTCACAAGTTAAAGTGTGGTGACACTTGAATGAATATGTGGATGTTTTGTTATACAATAAAATATTGGAGACCCGCCTAGAGATTCCACATGGATAACTATCTGAGTGTCAGTGGTTAATCTCTAACGTTCGGTAGTGGGATTGGTCCTTTGACTTGAGGTCGTCATAGTATCTTATATGAGGATAATCATGCTTTGACGGTGTTGAATGTTGTTCTGCCAAGGGCCCCTAATACGGCATCGTTCGGGTATATCAAGAATCGTATGGAGATTGTGAATGACCAATAGAGGATTCATCACTCTTAGATAGTAAGAGATTATGATCTGTATTTCATTTAAGTCGATAACAAAATCCTTGGCCAAGATGTACTCATAAATCGAAAAGAAGTTTTCGACTTATATTGACTTAATAGTGGAGTGAAAGAAATGATCGATAATCGCGATTGACACACTTCCATATCTCGTAATTGATTGGATCATATTGACGAAGGGATAATAGTTTCACGGTAAATGAACGAGTTTGATTTTGTCATACCACATGACATTTTCCTTCACATATATTGCTCTGACACATTTCTAAATGTTAATCTGGGATGGCGAGTGTGAACTGGTGATAAATTAAAAGAGTATTTTAATTTATCAATTTTGATTAGATCAAAATAATATTTTACGTCGTCAGACATCGTAATTGGAACCTGATGGATCGCACACAAAAGAGAATTGAAACATTGTGATTTGTTAATTAATTAATTTGACAAGCGTTGGATAAATTAATTAATTGTGTTGCTTATTTATAGACCCAAATTAATTAATTGGATTAATTAATTCATGGATCCGATTTAATTAAACGGGTTAATTAAATATTGGATTGGGTGAGGCCAAGCCCGTTTGGGCTTATATAAATAAGTTATAGGGTTTACAATTAGCATAAGAAAGAAAACCATCCTACAATCTTGTTCTTTGTGTGGATCACCATTGGATGATGGACAATTGGACAGCTGTGGGTAGTAGATCAAGATTGCTGGAAGGAAAAATACAAATGAGTTTGCAGAATCAAAGCAAAAAGTTTGCAGATCTCGTAAAAGGTACAATCTTTATTACAATTTCTATCTAAACACAAAGATGAATCCTGATGAGAATCGAAATTTGTTTTAATTTTTTGCTGCGCACGTTAAGTAGATTCTCAATAGTGGTATCAAAGCCTACTTTGTGTTTGTTAGGAATTGATTTGTGTGATTGAATAATAAAAAGTTGATTATTGATTTCTTGTTCCTAGCACTTAGAAATTTATTTTATCTTCAAAACTGATTTTGAAGATAAAATAAATTTTTTTGGTAGGAATAATTCAAAAAAATAAATAAATGGGAGACAGGGTCGACAGTGCCGTCGGCACTGGTGCCTTGTAGCAGCGAGCATGCCGCTGCGAGAAAAGGCGGTAGCGTTGCGCTACTGCTGGTTATTGCAAAAGTGCTCGCGCGCTGCTGCAAAGGCGGGAAGCCGCCGCTGTTTGACAGCGAGGACTTCCCGCCGTAGAGATTAAGGCGTAGCGTCCCTGAAACTTAAAAGAAAAGGGGGGGGGGGGGAATTTCCTAGGGTTTTCTCAATCGGGTTGAAGACGGGGGTTCTAGCTGAATTTTAGAAATTTTAGGCCCCTAAGTATAATTTCAAAACGGGGTCATTTTGCAATTTTTAAATGGAGGGCTTGTCATGCAATTTTTGAAATTGAGGGACTTGCTTTCAATTTCATTCTCGGGTCAACTTGCAATTTTCAAAAGGGTTTTGAATTTAAATATTAAAATGGTTTTAAAAGTTGGGTTTTTAATTATGTTTGACCCATATTTTTAATTTTGACCCAAAGTAAAAAAATTATTTAAAATTGACGACTTTCAATGTTTTCGTTAAAATATGATTTTAACTTAAATATTAAATTTTGACCTATTGAATTTTATTTTATTTAGGAATGTTATCCTAAATTAAAATATTAATTCAATTTTAATTAGAGTTGGACTCTAATTTGATGCTTAATTAAAATTTGATTTTAATTCATTATTCACCCGATTATATTCTTAAAGTTAGAATTGGATTCTAATTTGACATTTAATTAAAATTTGATTTTAATTAAATTGTATTGCCCTAATTTTTTTTAAAATTAGAGTTAGACTCTAATATGTTGTTTAATTAAAATTTAATTTTAATTAAATAAATTCGCCCTAAAATCTTGGAATTAGAGTTGGACTCTAATTTTATTATTTAATTAAAATTTGATTTTGATTAAATTCGATCGCCTTAAGTTTTGAAATTAGAGTTTGACTCTAATTTGATATTTAATTAAATTGTCTCGACCTATAATTGTGGAATTGTAGTTGGACTCTAATTCAGCATTTAATTAAAATTTGATTTTAATTAAAAAAGGCCGCTAGTTAAATAATTGATTAATATGATTAATTAATTATTTAATTGTTCCGATCCATTTGTCTAAAAGAGTTTAGACGATCTTAATTGCTAGAAATTTAAAACGTATTTGCATATAATATTAGATATTATATAAGCATACATTTATGTGATGAATGTATAATTAGTGGACGATTATGGACTCGACCATATGGATGTGTTGAATGGTTAATTTCATTTTTATCGTTTTATGAGCCTGAGAGCTTTTAATTATTTTGGACCTGCGAGTCCGTTATTGTTATTGTTACTATGGGCATACGAGCCCAATTTCATTTATGCCTGCGTGCCTACTAGTATAGGATACATGTTGCAGCTGGACTAATTGAAGAAACAAGAAGAGGAGGAGACCATGGAGATGGAGCATTGTATGAGTCAATGCAATACCCTTTAGGAACTAACCAACTAGTCTTCCTCATGACTGAAGAAGATTAGATAGTAAAAGTCCATAATCGTTGATAAGTGCGCTTTTGTGCACTTATTTAATGCACAAACATGACTAAATTACGAGCAAAATAATTTAATTGTGGCTTAAATTTGTTCAATTGTTGGATTGTAGGGTATAATGATGGACTTGATGGAATTCACGAGAAAAAGAAGCAAAAAGGACCAAAATAAATCAAAGTGAAAGTTCAGGGACCAAAGTGCATTTATCTGAGAGTTGAACCGATGGACACATCAAGCAATTGATCGAGCAAAATACCAATTGAAAATCATAATGGAACATTGGAACAACTAGAAACACGAGAGGAGGTCAAGAAGTGAAGGAATGAAGTTTGAGAACCAACATGACATAACTTGAAAGTTTGTTCTACTATACGATCACATAGTAGAAACTCCTATGAGGTCGCGAATACCAAGGTAGGGAATTAAAACGCCAATTTCCATAAGCCTTTGCGGTCGCATAGGTATATTCTGGGGGCTGATTCTGCAGTTTCGTTTTTACGTTATAATTCTTTTGGAACTCGATTGGGACGCGATACAAAAACCTAGAACTGTCATATTCCGGAGGAGAACGCATTGGGAGGCAAGAAACCACATATTGGAGAGGATTTTAAGCCCAAGTAATGAAAAATTGCACAAAAATTTTCAAGATTTATCAAGTATTCATAATCTGGTGATATTCTTTCTTCAAAATCTGATGTATTCTTATAGTTTATCAATGCTAGGCTAGATTTTCATGTAGGAGGAGATCGATGTACCATGTGTTTTGATCTTTAATTTTCTAGTTATATAATTTGACATTAAAGACACGTTTTGATTGTTTTGAATGATTTATATGCAATTTTTGTTCCCGCAATTAAGGGCTCGTAATTGTGTGAGTTTAGGTGGCTTATTCTTGCATTCAAGAGAATTGGAATAGGTTCGACATAATATAAATCATCGTAGGGTCCGATAGGGGATAGAAATATACCGCTGACCCTACGTGAATTTTTAAGTGTTCACAAGATCGCATGTATTTTTATATATGCACTTGTCATAGAAATATAGGTCGGTGGTAGGTAAAAATAGGTTCGATACATCTTGAGAGAGAGTATTGGATAGATTAGGAGCAGTGATTCGTCAATAATTTAAGTGTGTTGTCACATTGTGAAATTAGGGTTAAGGTGATAATTGCATGGGAAATCGTGATCCTAGTGTTTTTAATTTCCATTGAATACAACCAATTCGCACTCTAACATATAATTTGCATTTTAATTAATTAAAATATCATTTTGCATCATTGAATTCATTTCAATATTCAATTTTGCATAATTAGGGTTTTTATAACATTAGGGTTTTCTTTCTAAAATTAGGGTTTATTTAGTTAGATATTCATATTGAGTAATTTCGTTTCGGTTAAGGCTATATTAAGTAAAATTGAACTACTTAATCTCTGTGGGACGATATTCGGACTTTAAAAATCCACTTTATTACTTGTTAATGAACCGTACACTTGCGGTGATTCTTTGTTGTGTTTTATTTCAATTAATTTCAGTTTGGTTTGTTTTAGTTATTATTTCATTTTAGCACTCCTATTAACTCTTCTTTTAGATTTGCATGATAAGATCTGCTGAAGGAGAACTGACACTAGCTGATCCAGAAATCGAATGAACTTTCCATCAAAGGCAATGAGAAAACAGAGAGGCACATCAACAATGGCTAACGTACTGAATAATCTAATTTTTTCGGCCAATGAAGAAAGGGTAGCGGATGAAGGAAATATGCTCGTGGGAGATTTCATGACCCCTCAGATAATTCAAAGCCAGTCAATCATCGTATATCCACCTTTGGACAATCGAACTTCCAACTGAAGACTAATGTAATACAATTATTTCAAAACGGTCATCAATTCTATGGAAGGACTGAAGAGAATCCACACACGTATGTTTGGCATTTTCTGGAGATGTGCCAACACTTCAGATATCAAGGAATTTCAGACGATGTAATAAGATTAAGGTTGTTCCCACATACACTACGTGACAAGGCAATTGAATGGCTGGATTCACAACCAATCGCACGCATTACCACATGGAATGATCTAGCACAAAAATTCTGCACTAAGTTCTTCCCACCTGCTAAGATCGTGAAGCTCAAGCACGACATCTCTGTTTTTCGCCTAGGCGACTCGAAAAATTTCAATGAAGCCTGAAATCGGTTCAAGAATATGCTGCGAAAGTGTCTACACCATGGATTAGAAAGGGACTTCAAGTCCAATACTTCTATGCGGGATTACTTCCAGCCTTTAAAAGCATGGTTGACTCATCATCAAACGGATCACTGTCCACAAAGACAATTGATGAGGAATTGAAACTTTTCGAGACCATGGCCACCACTTCAGCTATGTGGACATCCAAATGAGCAGTTCAGAAGAAGACACCGAGGGTTTATGAAGTGGACATCTATTCCGCCTTGTCAGCAAAAATTGATTCATTATTTCACAAGGTGGAAAACATGACAAAATCAGCTAACACAGCACAGTCGAAAAAGGCCAATTGTGAAGAATGTGGAGCTGAGCATGTAACAACAGAATGTCCAATCTTGGTACAAGAGTGAGCAGGTAGATTATGCTCAATGGGGACAATGGCAACAAAATAACACATATGGGGAAACATTTAATTCGAGTTGGAAGAAGCATCCCAACTTCTCTTGGAGCAACCAGAATCAAAACAAGTGACAGGGACAATTTCAACAGCAAGAGAAGAAACCTCAGTTGGAAGAAATAATAGGAAAATTCATGGATAAGGCTGAAGCTACACTTCAGAACCAAAATGCAGCTATCAAAAATTTGGAAACTCAGGTGGGACAATTAGCTATAGCATTGACTGGTAGAGCACTGGGAAACTTGCCAAGTAACATGGAAATAAACCCGAAGGAGCATGCTAAGGCAATTACAATTCGAACTGGAAAGCAGCTACCAGAAATCCATGTAAAAAGGCCAGGTGCAAATCAAGAAATAGAATTCCCAACTATAGAAGAACATATAGAGCATGATGAATAGATGGAAGAATCCACCCCAGCTGAAAAATCGGACAAAACACAGAGTAAAGCAACCGTTAACCCTCACGAACCTCCCATACCTTTTCCACAAAGGCTGAAAAAGCAAAAGTTAGAGTAGTAATACAAGAAATTTCTTGAAGTTTTTAAGAAACTCCACATCAACATCCCACTTGCCGTTGCATTGTTCCAAATGCCTAGCTACGCAAAATTCCTGAAGGACATATTATCAAATAAATGCAAGCTAGGGAATCACGAAACAGTAATGCTAACAGAGGAATGCAGCGCCAGAATTCAGAAAAAGCTCCCACCAAAATTGAAAGATCCAGGGAGTTTTACTATTCCTTACACTATTGGTGAAATTCATTTTGATAAGCTTTGTGTGATCTTGGTGTAAGTATTAAGTTAATGCCTCTATCTGTTTTTAGAAAACTTAGCTTGGGAAAGGTTAAGGTGACTACTATAACGCTCCAACTGGCTGACAGATCGTTAACACATCCCAGGGGAATAATTGAAGATATGCTTGTGCAAGTGGAAAAATTCATATTCCCTATGGATTTCCTCATCTTGGACACGGAAGAAGACAAGGATATTTCATTGATACTGGGTAGACCATTTTTGGCAACAGGAAGAGCTTTGATCGATGTTCAGCACGGGCTACTGATATTGAGATTGGGAGAAGAGCATATCTCGTTTAATGTCTTCGAGGCAATGAAACTACCTGGAGAGACAGACAGCTGTTTCCAAATCGACGTGATTGATAAGGTGATCCAAGACTCCTTTTTGTTACACAACCCATCAGATGCATATGAAGCTTGCATTGCACATTCGCAGTCAACGCAATCTGATTTAATGGAGATAGAAACTTGTGCAAGGTTTCTGGATACCAACCCACTTTGTACGCGAAAAAGGCATTTTGAGGAGCTTGGAACAGGACCAACAAGACCACTACCATCCATTCAGCAGCCACCGAAATTAGAACTCAAGTAGTTACCACCACACCTCAGATATGCTTACTTGGGAGAATCCTGTACACTCCCTGTGATCGTTTCAATCACAGTTAGTGAAGTGGAAGAAGAGAAACTGCTTAGGGTGCTCAAGGAGAATAAGACAGCAATTGGATGGACCATAGCAGATATCAAAGAGATTAGCCCCTCACTGTGCATGCATAAGATTCTCATGGAAGAGAATTTTTGGCCAACCATAGAAAGCCAGCGAAGGTTGAACCCAAATATGAAAGAATTGGTCAGAGCAGAGGTATTCAAACTTCTTGATGCTGGAATCATATATCCGATATCAGATAGTGCATGGACTAGCCCAGTTCAGGTGGTACCAAAGAAAGGAGGAATAACGGTAGTACCCAATGAGAAGAATACGTTGATACCAACCAGAACAATCACATGATGGAAGGTTTGCACTGATTACTGCAAACTCAATGCAGCAACAAGGAATGATCACTTTTCCCTTCCGTTTATAGACCAAATGCTGGAGAGATTGGAAGGCCACTCACATTATTGCTTCCTCGACGGGTATTCGGGTTACAATCAGATACCAGTGGCACCAGACAATCAAGAAAAAACTACATTCACGTGCCTTTACGGTCCTTTCGTATACCGCATGATGCCCTTCGACCTTTGCAACGTCTCTGCTACTTTTCAACGTTGTATGATGGCAATTTTCTCAGGCATGGTAGAGAAATTTATTGAGATATTTATGGATAACTTCTCGATCTTTCGGTCTTCGTTTGATGAGTGTTTGAAACACTTGAATGTGGTATTACAAAGATGTAGGGAACTAATTTAGTATTAAACTGGGAAAAATGTCACTTCATGGTGCAAGAGGGGATCGTACTTGGGCATTGGGTCTCAGCAAAAGGGATTGAGGTGGACAAAGCAAAGATTCAATTTATTGAAAAGTTACCACCACCAACATCAATTAAAGGGGTTCGCAGCTTCTTAGGACATGCTGGATTCTACAGGAGATTCATAAAAGATTTTTCAAAAATCATTGAGCCTCTTTGCAACCTGTTAGTGAAAGATGTGCCCTTCGAATTTAATGAGGAATGTCTGAAAGCTTTCAACACTTTGAAGGAGAAACTTATGTCAGAGCCCGTAATTGTAGCACCTAATCAGGAGTTGCCTTTCGAGTTAATGTGCGATGCTAGTGATCATGCCGTAGGCGTAGTATTGGGGTAGCGAAAGAACAAGATTTCCCATGTAATATATTATGCAAGCCGAACATTTAATGATGCCCAAATCAACTACGCAACCACTGAGAAGGAGCTCTTGGCAGTGGTCTATGCTTTTGAAAAATTCAGATCATATCTCGTGGGGTCTAAGGTCCTAGTCTACACAGATTATGCTGCATTGAAGTATCTAATGACAAAGAAGGATGTCAAGTCGAGGCTAATCCGTTGGGTGTTACTGTCACAAGAATTCGATATTGAAATTCGGGACAAAAAGGGCAGTGAAAACGTGGTAGCAGATCACCTATCGAGATTAGAACAAGAAGAGCCAGAAACGTCAGTGGAAATCAATGAAATTTTTCCAGATGAGCAAATGTTTAGTGTAGAAGAAGCCCCATGGTATGCAGACATCGTCAATTAGTTGGCTAGGTCAATCCTACCGCCAGATTACTAAAGTCACCAGAAGAAGAAGTTCTTTGTCGTGCCGAAATATTATTTTTGGGAAGATCCTATTCTTTATAGGTGAGGGGCTGATCAGATTGTGAGAAGGTGTATACTTGAAGATGAAGTACATGAAATTCTTGAATATTGTCATTTATCTACTTATGCGGGACATATGGGGGCTTCAAAGACTGCAGCTAAGATTTTATAGTCAGGGTTTGTTCAGAGACACCTTTGAATATGTTAAGAGGTGTGATAGATGTTAACGCACTGGGAACATTTCAAGAAGGAATGAGATGCCACTGAACAACATATTGGAAGTAGAGATATTTGACGTTTGGGGAATCGATTTTATGGGACCCTTTTTCCCATCATTTTCAAATCAGTACATCCTGGTAGTAGTTGATTATGTGTCAAAATGGATGGAGGCAGTTGCATTGCCAACGAACGACGCGAAAATAGTAATTATGTTCTTGAAGAAATACATCTTTACCAGATATGGTACACCGCGGGCAATAATCAGTGATGGGGGCAAACATTTTCTAATCGCCAATTTGAGCAGTTATTGAGTAAATATGGGGTTAAACACCAAATTGCAACCCATATCATCCACAAACTTGTGGGTAAGTCGAAGTGTCCAATTGGCAACTGAAGAGAATATTAGAGGTCACAATAAATTCATCCCGAAAAGACTGGTCAAAAAAGTTGGACGATGAATTGTGGGCATATAGGACATCATTTAAGACGTCGATAGACATGTTTCCATTCCGCCTAGTCTTTGGAAAAGCATGCCACCATCCACTGGAAATAGAACACTGGACATATTGGGTTATGAAACAATTGAACATGGATTTGAAAGCCGCCGGTGAAAAGTGCTTATTGCAACTCAATAAGTTAGATGAATTAAGGATGGAAGCATATGAAAACTCGAAGCTTATCAAAGAACACACAAAAAGGTGGCATGATCTATACATTCAAAGATGAGATTTCGAGGTAGGGCAGAAAATCCTGTTATTTAACTCGTGGCTCAAGCTTTTCCCTAGAAAATTAAGATCAAGGTGGTGGGCCCCTACACTCTCACTAAAGTTCTACCATATGGAGCTATACAGGTCAGACATGAAACAAAAAGAACATTCACAATTAATGGGCAAAGACTGAAACACTATTGGGGTGGGGATTTATCAAAATAAAAGTCCACCGTCGAACTCGAAACACCTAATTGAAGCAGAAGTGGAGGAGTCGAGCTATAGACTATAAACTAGCGCTGGGTGGGAGGCAACCCACTGTATCCTTTTCAATACTTTTAATTTTTGCATTAGCTTAGAAAATTTTAATTTTCACGTTTGATTTTTTTAGGCTTAGTTCATAGATCATCCATGCATGTCAATTGAGTCTAAGCACTACCCACACGAGTTCCTATTCATCGAGCACAAGTTAGAAATGATTGATTTAGTGTTTAGGTGATTGGATGTGAACATCATGCATTTCGAGGCAGAAAGGCAGAAAGTATGTTTTTCAAAGTATTTTGGGGATCAAAGGGTGACTTCAATTTTAAAAAGTGATTTTGGGAACTAAGTCAATGACCTACACATACCCCATATGGTCTAATGTGTTTTGATAAATTTTGGGGGACGATGAAATGCCAGTTCAAAGTCACAAGTTGAAAACCAAGAATTTGGGGAAACTTTCGGTTAAGGTTGAATTTTGGGGAATCAATTGTGTTCTTAAAAATTTTTCACGTGCATTTGTCTATGCGACCGCATAGACTAAACATCTATGCGGTCGCATAGATGTGGTTAGGGCCAAAATTGGCCCTGACCCTGACCCTTATCTCTATGCGACCGCATAGACATACTGTATGCGGTCGCATAGACTAATAACGAAAAAAAAAATTTACTTTAAAACACATGACTCTCACACTCACATCAATACCCGGTTCCTTCTCCCTCACACGCACAACTCTAGGCCCTCTCATCCCGTGCATCTCAACACCACACCATAAACACAAGACCCATAACTCATCACAATTCATAACCCACATTACAACCCATCTTGCCATTCATCTTGTGGTGGTATAATATAATTCTAAATCTCTACAAGTTTGCAAGATAAATTCTCTACACCTATTCCATCAATTCCAAAATTGGGAAAATTGTTCTTTATTTGATTGGCATTCGATGGAGGTTGGATGATTGTGGTGTTTATGATTCATTTGTGACATTGGATGCTAGTTTAGAGATCATCAATAGCCAAAATAGGAAAAATTCCATAGTGCACACAATATGTTCGATAAAATGCCTAAGTTGCATTTTTATGCATCTAGCGTGGCATGTGATTGATGATTGAATGGATTACATTTTTGTGATGAATTATCACACAATTTGAACTAGAAACACCAACACCCAACATCAACACACATGCACATGGCTAGGTCATGGCTTGTCACGACACCCTATATCCCCTACTTTACCCCATAATTTGACACACCAAACGACATTTAATTGATTTGAAAATTGAGTATGTGCTAGACCTCATTCAATTCTTCCCTATGCCCAGAGATTGCCTGGACAAATTCGATATTTCTGGACGATGCGCGAGGTTGAAAGTGCGCACTCGATCATGGATCAAAATTTCATAAATGTGCATGTTTGGGCCAAATTTTGCTAGTTTTTCTTATTGGCGCAATATTTCTACTATCTTGAATATCATGTTTTGAATATTGCACACCAATGTGTTAAATATGTATGTTGAAGCAAGTTTGGGGGATTTATTAAATACGTGCTTTACTGATCTCATTCCATTTATCGTTTTTCAACAAGAAGTTTAATGAATGCTTTTTGCAACTTTGCAGGATGCTTCCAAAAAGAATCTCGAAGGGAAAGAAAAAGTTGGCTCATCTTCCAGAACAGCCCGTACTCGAGTTCTTGAAGGCGGAATACAAAGATTTTTAAATTTCGAGACAGCAGCCCGCTATGAAAACATTGTGAGTCAGTGGATAGTAACACTAGAGTGGTCGGTTAAATTAGAGGATTTTCTATATTTTGAGTTGATCACATTGGTGGATAACTATGGGTGGGCAAATGATGCGAATCCTGTAGCAATGGAAACTACGAAACCCACAATGAGATTGATGCGGAACCCAAGAACGTCAACACTAACCCGATTTTGGATCTCGAACCCCAAGAATTGAACCAAGAAACCCTAGATTAGTGAAGAACCTAAAACGCCTTGAATTACAATTAAAAGAACCCACAATCCGATTGATTAGAACACCACAAGAAGTTGAATCTTGATAAGTTCCAAGTTTGTTCAAGAAGAACAATAAATTGAAAGAATAATTCTCTCTCTATAATATTAAGCAATAGTCAAAGTTCGAAGGTTTTTACAATGAAAAAATATTCTCCTATTTATACTATTCTTCGAATAGAAGTCAAAAGGAAATATAATTCTAATAATCTAACAAAATTCCTAAAATATTCGTCCAATATGGTAGGAGTTTGATTAAGAATGAAATTCTAGTAAAAGAAGGAAAAACGCGGAAAAAAGGAAAATCGCGTCCAGAAATGAACCATGCGGTCGCATGGTTATAATACGTGCGGCCGCATGGTAACAGAATTTCGGCCAATTGTAATCTCGGTCTCATGTTGTGCGGTCGCACCGTGCGGCCGCATGGTTACACTACCCACTGTCGTCTTCGGCTGCTTGTAATGCATTGATCCATTTTGTTTCGGCCTTCGACCCGAACACGAAACTTATCCCATTTTGAGTCCCGAACATGGTTCCATCAATAGTTTCTTGAATGAGCAATCCCATCGCTTGTTTCACTTGCTTTGCCCTTGATCGCATCATTGGTCCGCCATCGACTATCAACGAGTCTCGTCTCGCACTTGCCTTCGTCAGGTTCGACTCCTGGGTTATATCATCCCTTCCCTCTTCAAAAGGATTCGTCCTCGAATCTGAACCTGCATCAAATAGAGAGAGATCAGATATATTAAAAGTAGCTGAAACATTATACTCACCTGGTAAATCTACTTTGTATGCATTGTCATTGATCCTTTCGATGATTTGAAATGGTCCATTGCCTCGTGGTTGCAATTTTGACTTCCTCTGTTCTGGAAAACGCTCTTTTCTGAAATGCACCTAGACCCAATCTCCAGGCTCAAATGTAACGCGTCTTCTTCCTTTATTTGCTTTTGATGCAATCAGCTTTCCTTTCTCTTCGATCTGCATTCTGACCTTTTCATGGAGTGTTTTCACCATCTCGGCTTTTCGTTTCCCATCCAAGCTTCGAGACAACGCATCAGCAACTATATTTTCGTTACCTTGTTTGTACTTGATGACGTAGGGAAATGTCTCTATAAACTCCACCCATCTCGCATGTCTTTTGTTCAACTTACCTTGAGCTCGCAAATGTTTTAAAGATTCATGATCGGTGTGTATCACGAATTCCTTTGGCCATAAGTAGTGCTGCCAAGTCTCCAATGTTCGAACAAGTGAATACAGCTCCTTGTCATATGTCGGATAATTCAATGCTGCCCCACTCAACTTTTTGCTAAAGTAAGCAATAGGTCTCCTTTCCCGCATTAACACTCCTCCTATACCTATTCCTGATGTATCACACTCAACCTCGAATGTTTTATCAAAATTTGGTAAAGCCAAAACAGGTGCTTTACATAGCTTATCCTTAATTGTGTTAAATGCAATTTCTTGAGATTCTCCCCAATGAAAACCTACACTCTTATTTACTATTTCAGTCAACAGTGTGGTGATGGTGCTAAAATCTCTTACAAATCGCCTATAAAAACTAGCCAATCCATGAAAACTCCTAACTTCAGTTATAGTTTTAGGTGTTGGCCATTCCTTTATAGCTTTTATCTTTTCTTCATCGACTTCCACCCCGTTAGCACTAATTGCAAATCCTAGGAAAACAACTATATCCATGCAGAACGTGCACTTTTTGAAATTAACATACATTTGTTCCCTTCGCAACACAAAAAGCACACAATTTAAATGTTCTAAATGCTCATCTAGGTTTTTGCTATAGATTAAGATGTCATCAAAATAAACTACAACAAATTTCCCAATAAAAGCATGCAAAACATGGTTCATTAAATGCATAAAAGTGCTCGGTGCATTAGTGAGTCCAAACAGCATAACTAACCATTCATACAATCCATACTTAGTCTTAAACGCCGTTTTCCATTCATCACCCTCCCGCATACGAATTTGATGATACCCACTTTTAAGATCAATCTTACTAAAAATGCAAGCACCATGCAACTCATCAAGAATATCATATAGCCTAGGTATTGGGTAACGATACTTTACTGTGATATTGTTGATAGCTCGGCAATCCACGCACATTCTCCAAGTCCCGTCCTTCTTAGGCACCAGCAAAACAGGTACAGCACATGGACTCATGCTCTACCTGACATAACCTTTGCTCATCAACTCCTCCACTTGATTTTGAAGCTCCTTCATCTCCTCGGGATTGCTTCGGTAAGCTGGTCGATTCGGTATGACAGCTCCGAGTACAAAGTCAATCTGGTGCTCGATGCCTCTGATTGGTGGCAATCCACTTGGCATCTCCTCAGGAAACACATCGTCGAACTCCTGCAATAAAGACTTAACCAAACTAGGGAGGGATGTGTTAGAGTCCTCAAAATTGAGGAGGGACTCCTTGTACGCTAACAATATCATTTGCCTATTATCGCTCATAGCCTTTTTCAACTCACTCTCTTTTGCATAGAAGTTGACCTTTGGCTTTTCTCTCCGCTCAGCTGACTCTTTTTCTCTCCTCTCAACTGACTCTTTTTCTCTCCGCTCATGTGGCTTCTCTCTCTTTTCTCCACTCTCAGCCACCTCACTATTTTCTCTCTTATTGATGATTTCACTATTGCCTCTCCTTTTTCCTGACTCTCTTATTCTCTCGTCTTCCTCACTTTTCAGCTTGATTTGATCTCCATACACTTGTGCCGGTGTTAATGGCGCAAGAGTAATAGTCTTTCCATCCTTGACAAAGCTATAACGATTCCTATAACCATCATGTGTGACCCTTCTAACATATTGTCATGGTCTTCCTAACAAGATATGACCATAGGCACCGCATCACATACTACTTTGTCACTATAACTCCCAATTGAGAAATTAATTAAAACTCTTTTATTCACCCTAACGTCCCCACTTTCATTCAACCATTGTAACTTATATGGCCTAGGGTGTCTTAACAATGCTAGTCATAATTTCTCAACTAAAGTTGTACTAGCTACATTCGTGCAACTCCCACCATCAATAATCATACTACATACCTTATCATTAACGTAACAACGTGTGTGGAATATATTTTCTCGTTGCTGCTCCGAATCATCCACTTTAACTTGAGTGTTAAGAGCTCTCCTTGACACCAACGATTCCCCAACAGCAAACTTCAATTTTTCTTCTTCTTCCACGTCCTCCAATGCAGGCATGTCCTCAAACTCTCCTTCACTTTCACTCACCACCTCTCCATTATCCAACAAAACCATTACCCGTTTATTTGGGCATTGAGAAGCAATGTGCCCTGATCCCAAGCATCTGAAACACTTGATGTCTCGATTCCTTGATGGTTGTGAATCTGTTTTGGGCGCTGTTTTGCTAGCACTTTCTTCTTTCCCTTTCTGCCACTCATTCCTACCTTTAGGTATAGCTTTATCACCTTTGTTGTTGTTATTCCACCCTGGCTTCCAAGATGGATTAACACTCGAAGTTCCTAACGGCTGCCTAGCTGTCCCTTTCCTCTTCAACTGTGTCTCTACATTCATAGCCACATGCAACATGTCTTCCAACTCCACATAATGTTGCAACTCCACTACATTGGCAATTTCCCTATTCAACCCGTTCAAGAATCGTGCCATGGTAGCCTCCCGATCCTCCATCGCATTGGCCCTAATCATGAGTATTTCCATCTCCTTATGATAGTCCTCTACACTTTTTGACCCTTGATATAGACCTTGCAGTTTTTGATGGATCTTTCGGTAATAATGGCTAGGAACAAACCTCTTTCTCATCAATGACTTCAATTCCTCCCAAGTGCTTATTGGTCTTCCCCCACTCCTACGTTGTGAAGTAATCACTTGAACCCACCATGAAATTGCATAGTCACTGAACTCCAAAACTGCTAACATCACCTTTTTCTCCTCCGAATAGTTATAACACTCGAAGATCATTTCAACCTTCCTTTTCCACTCCAGGTATGCCTCAGGATCACTCCTTCCTTTGAATGAGGGAACTATCATTTTTATATTTCCCAAGTTTCCATCCAACTCCTCCCCGCGATCATTCTGACCCCGTCTGTCGAACCTGTCGCCTCTATTCCTCATCCTTCCCATCTCAACACCGTGAAATTCATCTTCGCCCAAGTCACTCCCATATCCATACTTCTCTCGCCTTTCCCTCCTAGGCTCCCATCTATTCGGTCCTCTAGCATTGGATACATCCACTCGATGCCCCCGACTAAGATTAGCCACCGATGTATCTAATCTATTCATCCAAGCCTCCTGCTTCTCTAACTTATCTCTCACATCTCCAAACGCCCTCTCAAACCATTGCACTAAATCCTCTATTGCATTGCTATTATTGCCTTGTCGGCTTGAGTTTGATTCTGCCCTTTCTGACATCCTAACACTAAAATTTTATTTTACTGCCTCACCAAAAGTCACTCGGAACACACACAAGGCTTTTACCCTCTATTAAGCTCACCTCTCTGCCTTTTAACACTTAGATCTTTCAACAATCGCCTTTAGGAACAATCAATGGACTCAATCAATCAATCAATTCGTGTAGAATTCTCCAAACCGGATGTGACTCAATAATTGTAACAAAGGACTCAAAGAAAACTTTTAAAACTTGATTTGAATGAAGGAATGGAATGATTCAATGTGTCCAAGTAATTTAGAAACGATAATGAATAATAAAAGTTGGTATTTGACGGATCAATAATATTCAACAAGTTTTTGATTTTTTTTATTTTTTTTATTGTACGGATGAACAATAATTTTTTTTAGATCCGAAAATCAATAAAAAAACCAACAAAGAAAACGAAAACTGATTTGGGCGAAAATTGAGCCCAAAAACGGAATTTGAAGATTTTTAATGAAATTTTTTGGATCAAAGATCAAGAAAATCTTCTGGACACAAGAACACAAGAAATTGAAAAAAAAATTAGAAAACAAAGGATATAACTTGATTAAATTGGAGTCAAAGCTCTGATACCAACTGATGCGAACCCCGTAGCAATGAAAACTATGAAACCCACAACGAGATTGATGCGGAACCCAAGAACGCCAATACTAACCCGATTTTGGATCTCGAACCCCAAGAATTGAACCAAGAAACCCTAGATTAGTGAAGAACCTAAAATGCCTTGAATTACAATTAAAAGAACCCACAATCCGATTGATTAGAACGCTACAAGAAGTTGAATCTTGATAAGTTCCAAGTTTGTTCAAGAAGAACAATAAATTGAAAGAATAATTCTCTCTCTATAATATTAAGCAATAGTCAAAGTTCGAAGGTTTTTACAATGAAAAAATATTCTCCTATTTATACTATTCCTCGAATAGAAGTCAAAAGGAAATATAATTCTAATAATCTAACAAAATTTCTAAAATATTTGTCCAATATGGTAGGAGTTTGATTAAGAATGAAATTCTAGTAAAAGAAGGAAAAACACGGAAAAAAGGAAAATCGCGTCCAGAAGTGAACCATGCGGTCGCATGGTTATAACACGTGCGGCTGCATGGTAATAGAATTTCGACCAATTGTAATCTCGGTCTCATGTTGTGCGGTCGCATCGTGCGGCCGCATGGTTACAGTACCCACTGTCGTCTTCAGCTGCTTGTAACACATTGATCCATTTTGTTTCGGCCTTCGACCCGAACACGAAACTTGTCCCATTTTGAGTCCCGAACATGGTTCCATCAATAGTTTCTTGAACGAGCAATCCTATCGCTTGTTTCACTTGTTTTGCCCTTGATCGCGTCATTGGTCCGCCATCGACTATCAACGGGTCTCGTCTCGCACTTGCCTTCGTCGGGTTCGACTCCGGGATCATATCAGCAAAGGAAGTAGAGCAACCACATCGGATCTATGAATCATTGGTGAGAGAATTCTACGCAAATTTCAATGCAAAAATCGACACACCAGGGTCCGACCACTTGCACTAGACATGGGTCAAGGGACAGTGGATTATGTTCTCGCCAGAGGTTATTCGTGACTACTATCAACTCTCGTGGGGCAACACAATCTTCATCCCAGGAAATTTCAATTAGAATGAAGTGGTAGAGATCCTATTGGGAAGACAAAATGGATAGCCAGTCCCTACCATTGCATGGCACTAGATTGAGCTGACACCGTCTATAGCCATCTTGTGGCTATTTATGTGCCATAACATTGAACCAACATCACATAGGACCACATTCACAGATCCCACAGTCGGGTTCATCTATCACTTGGTGCGAGGAAATAAGGTCAATCTCACCACTCTCTGTTATAATAAGATCCATCATGTGGGTACTCTGGGAGACAGGCACAATTCAATGATTTTTCCCAGCCTCATCTCCAGAATATGCATGGATGCTGGCATCAATATCGCACCAGGGGAGGCACCTGCAAAACCCAGTCCTTCTATAAAGCGCAGTACACTTGAAGCTCAAGATAAAGCCAAGATAAAGCACAGGAAAAGTAAGAGAATGAGCGCCGCAGGCAGCAGGAAGAGCAGGGTCAGGTGCCTGCAGATCAAGAGATGCCACAAGCCCCACCACCACAGATTGAAGTGGATAAAAAATTTGTGGCATCAGATATTCACCACCACCACGGGAACCAGTCGCGACATACAGGGTCTCCAGCAGGCTATGGGGGCTTTGACGACTGACATACAGACAGCCCGACGTGACATTCGCATTGGCACTGATATGGCATGAGTCGCTCACCTGGATTCAGTGGTAGCCAGTAGGGAGATGGAAACTGTGAACGATCGACTAAGTATGTATGTGGGCCGGGTGGATGGCATCCAGTTGCGAGTGAGTGAAACTTGGGAACGTTTGGGCCGAATGAAGACACGTGTTGGCGGAATCCAAGAGGAAATGGCGTAGCAGTTAGCAATGATGTGAGAGATTTTAGCGCGCTTACCTCCACCTCTAGATGATGGTACAACAGGAAACATTTTCCCACCACCACCTCCATATTGATCAGGAGAGTTTATTTCACTCATTTGCTAACTCTAATTTACAATTGTCTTCAAAATATGTCTTTTGAAACCTTTATTTTTCACATTGAGGACAATGTAATGTATGAGTTTAGGGGGTGGCGGCATATTTTGAACATGGCCCTTTTGCTTTTGAAAACACAATTATCGGCATGTAATGTAAATTTTCAATTCTGTGACACTGGTTGAACATTGTGTGCTTGACGAGTGATTATTGCATTAATATAGCATATTTGGTTCATTGCATTCCTGTATGGGTTTGATAGCCTTGCTGACAATGATGTGATTATTAGAATAGGTATGTGTTAGAAACTGTGAATATAGTGCAGAATTTAATTAAATGATATTTGTTGGGGGTAATACTTGACATTTTATATGCACGCCACTCATACCATATATGTCAGGTAAGTGATTGGGTTTGAATAAAGCAGAAGAAACCAGAAAACCTCGACTAGATTTATCCATAATGTAGATCCATAAACCAGAATGTCTTAATGCATAGTTTGAGAAGGTTTAACAATTATAGGGGAACATTGAGATAAGTGGGGGCTCCGTGCATGATTTACACTATGTGGATTGCCTAGACAATGAGATGAAGACTGGGAGAAAGTCTTAATTTGGGGGTTGATTTCAGAAACCAAATGTCTAGAAAAATAAAGGGGCATAAATCTAGGTTAAGAAAATTTGACACCTTTCCAAACCTTTATAACTCGAGCAAGTAAGCCTTTAAAAATATCTCAAAATCTGGTGCTCTAAAACCAACTGATTTGGGAAACATTGGCCCAAAGCTTGTTATAAGGGTCATATAGAAAGTAAGAGGGAAAGAAGTCAGTAAAAATTCATTTGATCGAGCCTTTATAACTCGAGTGAATAAGTCTGTAAGGGTTTAAAAACCTGGTGCCCTAAAGAGGGTTTGAAACCTGGTACCCTAAAGCCAACTGGTTTGGGAGTCAACGGCCTAAAGCTCGCTACAGGGGTTATATAGAAAGCAAATGAGAACATGAAAAAAAAAAAAAAAAATATATATATATATATATAAAACAGAATATGATGGTATGAATAAAACCCTTGGACATTCGGTTGATAAGAATCACACCTTCAAGATGAGACAAGTAACTTAGTTTAAAGCAATCAAATTTAGGAGAGCCTTTACTTGTTGACATGCGAACCTGTAATAGTAGGATCCATCCAAACAAAGAGAGAGTAAGGACTACTATTACCGAAACCCTAAACTTTAAAACACAACCCCGGGATAATTGAGTGAAAATGATAAGTTTGGGGGGTTGTGCATCTCTCGAGCGAAGTAAGGACATATTTGACCATTTTGGGATCAGGATTGAACCAATCATGAACTGGCTATGTTGGTATGAGTACACGCACACACGATGAGTCTTGCACCCGACAAGTAACGGTAAATTCTATTCTCGCATTATTGAAACTGTTTCCTTTGTTAATTACTGAATTCCAATCCTGAGATAAGGCAGGTTATTAAGCCATATATGTTGAGATTTAAGTCACTATCTTATTTAAGAACAAATAACAGTTCAAGTTTGGGGGATCTGATAAGTGCGTTTTTGTGCACTTATTTAATGCACAACACATGACTAAATTATGAGCAAAATATTTTTATTGTGGCTTAAATTCATTCAATTGTTGGATCGTAGGGTATAATGATGGACTTGATGGAATTCACGAGAAAAAGAAGCAAAAAGGACCAAAATTAATCAAAGTGAAAGTTCAGGGACCAAAGTGCAATTATTTGAAAGTTGATCCGATGGACACATCAAGCAATTGATTGAACAAAATACCAATTGGAAATCATAATGGAATATTGGAACAACTAGAAACACGAGAGGAGGTCAAGAAGTGAAGGAATGAAGTTTGAGGACCAACATGACATAACTTGAAAGTTTGTTCTACTATGCGGTTGCATAGTAGAAACTCCTATGCGGTCACGAATGCCAAGGCAAGGAATTAAAATTCCAATTTCCATAAGCCTATACAATCGCATAGGTATATTTTGGGGGCCGATTCTGCAGTTTCCTTTTTGCGTTATAATTCTTTTGGAACTCAATTGGGACGCGATATAAAAACCTAGAGCCATCATATTCTGGAGGAGAACGCATTGCGAGGCAAGAAACCACGTATTAGAGAGGATTTTGAGCTCAAGTAACGAAGAATTGCACAAGAATTTTCAAGATTTATCAAGTATTCATAATTTGGTGATGTTCTTTCTTCAAAATCTGATGTATTCTTATAGTTTATCAATGTTAGGCTAAATTTTCATGTACTAGGAGGTCGATGTACCATGTGATTTGATCTTTAATTTTCTAGTTTTACAATTTGACATTAAAGACACTTTTTGATTGTTTTGAATGATTTATATGCAATTTTTGTTCCCGCAATTAAGGGCCCGTAATTGTGTGAGTTTAGGTGGCTTATTCTCGCATTCGAGAGAATTCGAATAGATTCGACATAATATAAATCATTGTAGGGTCTGATAGGGGATAGAAATATACCGCTATGCCCTATGCAAATTTTTAAATGTTCACAAGACCGCATGCATTTTTATATATGCACGTGTCATAGAAATATAGGTCGATGGTATGTAAAAATAGGTTCGATACATCTTGAGAGCGAGTATTGGATAGATTAGGAGCAGTGATTCGTCAATAATTTAAGTGTGTTGTCACATTGTGAAATTAGGGTTAAGGTGATAATTACATGGGAAATCGTGATCCTAGTGTTTTTAATTTCCATTGAATACAACTAATTCGCACTCTAACATGTAATTTTCATTTTAATTCATTAAAATATCATTTTGCATATTTGAATTCATTCCAATCTTAAATTTTGCATAATTAGAGTTTTCTTTCTAAAATTAGGGTTTATTTAGTTAGATATTCATATTGAATAATTTTGTTTCGGTTAAGGCTACACTAGGTAAAATTGAATTACTCAATCTCTGTGGGACGATATTCGGACTCTAAAAATTCACTTTATTACTTGTTAATGAATTGTACACTTGCGGTGATTTTAACCGAAAGAAAATATTTCTTGAACAATCGTCCATACTATTATATATATATGTAAAATAATGGATATATGATTGTTACAATGAGATTTTTGAATGCAAAGCCTCTCAATAAAAGATTAAGTCACATTTATAATCATCTTCCATCATTATAGTGAAAAATCAGAGTCCCAAATCGTCTCAATTTGTTGACTACACTCAAGGCTGGTCTATTAGGAATATGTTTAACACTATGAAATATTTGATATTTCTGAATAACAGGCTTGACTTAACTAAAATTTATTTTTTGTTGAGTACACTCAAGGAGATAAATTTTAGAGGCATATTAAGCTAACACATGAGATGTATGAAGACAAAGGGTTGTCGGCTTAATGATCTGGGAGTTGTATAGAGATACAATTGATAATAATATCTATCCAAATGTTTTATTAAAACTTGTTGAGTACGCTCAAGGTCTTAATATAACAGATGAGATCCCAGGCCACAGGGAGTCAAGTATGGACTCCATAAATTTATGTGAAAGGGTCATAAATTTTAGTTAAACAATGGGAGCATAATTAATTTAATAAAAGTTCATGTTAAATTAATTCATGCATTTTATATATTACTCATTTTCTTTCATCATTTACATTTATATTGAATCTTGAGTAAATTTTGAATGGCATATTGGATTCCAACAATCAAATTAAGTATTCTTGATTGACACTACAATTTGAGAATTGTTCTTAGACACGAGAAAGTTGGTTGTCCTTAACTAGCCATTTTCCAGAGACACATGGTGATGACTCAATTAAGGAAAGTATGGCTACTATAATAACACGGTGATGAGAATAGTAATGCAACATATGTTTGCATTACGTCACTTGAGTTATAAAAGCAACTTGAGAGTATAGATGCTAACCGTAATTTTTCATTTCAAAGAGTTTTGTGATAATAATCACGTGTGGAAGGATATGAGACTTTCAAGCAACTATACCAATGTGAAATGATAGAGGAATCTTCAATCAGTGCTCAGGTACTGAAAATGATTGACATTGAAAAGTGTCTCAATTGAGTTCAATCATGAACTACAAACTAAGTATTGAATTAGCTTTGGAATCTCTGTCAGAGAGTTATTTATACTAGTTATGAATTATGATATAAATAAGCACGAACGCATACTCACTAAGTTGCTTAACCTGCTTAAGATTGTTATGCCCAATATCAAAGTTACAAGTGAGCAAGCCATTGATTCCTCTAAGGATATTAAGAGGAAGTCTAAAGGGGCTTTGGGAAAGCATCTAATATGGCTAAGACCATCAAAGCGAAGGACAATACTGAATCTAATGACCCTAGGTTTCATCATAGAATGAAAAGGTCATTGAAAAATATTGCAAGACTTACATCTACTTCATGAGTTTCTTAGGTATT
The DNA here is from genome assembly GCF_002742605.1 of Olea europaea var. sylvestris. Taxonomy (NCBI): domain Eukaryota; kingdom Viridiplantae; phylum Streptophyta; class Magnoliopsida; order Lamiales; family Oleaceae; genus Olea; species Olea europaea. Next base: position 11,537 of record NW_019244411.1, on the reverse strand, counting down.
AGATACCAGATGTGGATCTCATATTTATATAAATATGGAGAAACTAAATAGAAGTAGGCCACTGCAAAATGGAGAAGTTGATTTGCACGTTGAAGATGAGCAAAGGTTGCTACATTGCCTGTATGAGTATACTTCCTGCCATTGCCTTTAGGCTTAGTATTGGAATTAGAGAAATGTAACTTTGTACCAACCATAACCGGAACATTAAATGAATTTTATGTTTGGACATGAACTATTCTAATGTTAAGAACAATTATTGTTCATGCCTATCTTGATTAAGATCTTTATGGTATGGTAAGCTACAAATAACATTTATATTCTAAATACTAAGCATTCTATAATGAGTATAGGAGTTAAAAGGCATAAAAGTGATAATCTAAATAATACCTAAATCTGGTATTGTAGACTTGGTTAGATAGATGAAATGCAATTCTAATATTACATAGAGATGTATATATGGAGTCAATTGATTTGAATAATTTGACAAGTGCAAATCATGCCTATTAGGGACAATGACCAAATCTCCTTTTATCTGAAAGGGAGAAAAATCTACATAATTATTGGTCTAATGCATACTGATGCATATGTCATGTCAATTGATGTCAGGTAATGTTTCTCTAATTTTATCAATGATCATGTATAGTTGATGAAATTCAAACATGAAACTCTTGAAAGGTTCAAGGGATTCAAACTGGAAGTAAAGAAACAAATAGATAGAGATATTCTTGCATTAAGATTCGATCGAGATGAGAATATCTTAAAGATTAAAATCTGGATTATCTAAGCGAGCATGAGATTCTCTTGCAGTGGACTCCTCTATATACACTGCAATATAGTGATGTATCTGAAGAGAGAAATCGTAAACTATTAGAATAGTCCAATTAAAAAGTGAGCCATGCAAATCTCCCAAAATCATTTTGGAGTCATGCACTGATTGCAGTGTGCTACACACTAAATCATGTCTCATCTAAGTTAGTTAACAGAATTTCGTATGAGCTATGGAAAGGCAATAATCCCAACTTATCTCATATGAAAGTTTGGGACTGTGACATTTATTTGAAGTGGGTTGAATTGGATAAACTTGAGTATATATATCCGATAAATACGTATTTGTGGGATATCCAAAACAAATATTTGGATATCAGTTTTATTGAGAAGAAAGTCTTTGTCTCACGATATATCATCTTATTAGAGAAAATGTTTACTCTAGGAGAGGACAGTAGAGCAAAATAGAACTTGAAAGAGTTTAAGAGTTCGCAGATATAGTTAACCAAGTAGACGAATTTGAGTTTGATCCCATATCTGATATAGGACATGCTTTTGATCAGGGAGTAGAGACTCCTGATGATATCTCAGCTCTATGTGAATCTAGTAGGATCATTCGACCTTCAAGAAGGTGTGAATCAATGATCACTAGTTAGGCATTGCTAATTCAAGATGATGAACCTACTAATTGTACAAAAACAAAGTCAAATGTTGACTTAGAAGAGATAGCAAGAGCCCATGAAACCTGAGATGAACTCGATGTATGTGAACAAGTTTGGACCTTGGTTGACCCTCTTGATGGGATAAAACCCATATGTTGTAAATAGTTTACAAAGAAAATGTCGATATGGATGTGAATATCCATACATAAAAAGTAAGGCTACTGACAAAAGTTAAGTGTTGACCTTGGTGAAACCTTTCTCCTGTAGCTTTGTTGAAGTCCAATTAGGTTTTGGTTGCAACAGTTGCATACCGTGACTATAAGTTAAAACAAGTTTCTTGGAGCTGAAATCTTCGATTTGATGGAAAAGTCAAAATGCTTGATTTTACCTAATTTGAAGATGAATTGTGTGTTTACAAGAAGATAGTGGGAGCATTATCACATTCCTGATATTATAGGAAATGATATCCCTATGTTGCAATCGTTGAAATAATGGTTGTTAAATAAATTATTAATGAACGTTATAAGGAAACAACTTGATCTATAGAGATAGATCTAGAAGATTACTTAACTCACCCCAATCTACATAGATAAAATCTTGAAAAGATTTTATATGTAAAAGTTGGTTTATTCTTAAGCGGTATGTTGGAAAGGTTTCAAACGTAAAACAACCGTTCGTTCAATAGCAGAAACCATTATATGATTGCTTCAGAAGCAGTAAAAAGCTGCAATGTGGATCAAGATGTTCATTAATGAACTTGGGATAGTTCCTACTATTGTTGATCACATGCTATTGTATTGTGATAACAATAGAGCCATCGCGAAAGCGAAGGAACTAAAGTCTCATCAATGATCCAAACATGTATTAAGGTGGTATAATCTCATCAAAGAGATAATACATAAAAATGACGTAAAGAGGAAAACGAATTTTCACATTTGACAATATTATAGATCCACTGACAAAGAATTGTCATAGCGTAAACATGATTGTCATATAGACTCTTATGATATTGGATACATAAGTGATTGGATCTAGTGTAAGTGGGAGTTTGTAAGTATTATGTCCTAGGTTCAATCAACATTGGATATAAATACTTTTAATATATAATTAATGCGATTTAATGGCATGTTTATTATTTAATTAATAGACAATTAAATTAAATAATAGAGCCCATAGATTCAAATCTTCGTAATTTGTTAATCACAAAGAGTTGTGATTGTGAGATATAAATTACATATGATTGAATCTTAAACCATCCATGGTCGTAAGTAATAATGAGATACGAATATCGTTATTACGGATAGACCATCACGTGTGGCATTTCTTACTTGTGAAGTAAGTAGCTGATTTCACAAGCTAAAGTGTGGTGACGCTTGAATGAACACGTGGATGTTTTGTTATAGAATAAAACATTGGAGACCCGCCTACAGATTTCACATGGATAACTGTCTCAGTGTCAGTGGTTGCTGGTTAATCTCTAACGTTCGGTAGTGGGATTGTTCTTTTGACTTGAGGTCATCATAGTATCTTATATGAGGATAGTCATACTGACAGTATTGAATGTTGCTCTATCAAGGGCCACTAATACGGCATCGTTTAGGTATGTCAAGAATCGTATGAAGATTGTGAATGACCAATAGAGGATTCGTCACTCTTAAATAGTAAGAGATTATAATTTGCATTTCATTTAATTAAGTCGATAATGAAATAATTGGCCAAGGTGTACTCATAAGTCGAAAATGAGTTTTTGACTTATATTGACTTAAAAGTGAAGTGAAAGATATGATCAATAATTGAGATTGACACACTTTCATATCTCGTAATTGATCGGATCATATTGACGAAGGGATTATAGTGTCATGATAAACGAACGAGTTTGATTTTGTCATATCACGTGACATTTTTCGTAACATGTATTGCCCTGACACATTGCTAGATGTTAATCTGAGACGGCGAGTGTGAATTGGTGATAAATTAAAATGGTGTTTTAATTTATTAATTTTCATTATATCAAAATAATATTTCATGTCGTTAGGTATCGTGATCGGGGTCGCACACAAAAGAGAACTTGAAGATTGTGATTTATCAATTAATTAATTTGAAAAGTATTGGATAAATTAATTAATTGGATTGCTTATTTATAGGCCCATATTAATTAATTCACGGACCCGATTTAATTAAATGAGTTAATTAAATATTGGATCGGGTGAGGCCAAACCTGTTTGGGTTTATATAAATAAGTTATTAGGGTTTACAATTTGAGAGTGAAATTCATTTTTCTTGCTAGCACAAGTAATAAAATCCTAATCCCACAATCTTGTTCTCTGTGTGGATCACCGTTGGAGGTTGGACAATTGAACAGCTGTAGGTGGCAGATCAAGATTGCTGGAACGAAAGAATGCAAAGGAGTTTGTAGAATCAAAGCAAAAAGTTTGCAGATCTCGTAAAAGGTACAACTTTTATCACAATTCCTATCTAAACACAAAGATGAATTCTGGTGGGAATCGAAATCTGTTTTAATTTTCTACTGCGTACGTTAAGTAGATTCCCAACATATAGTACTATCCACCGATTGATTTATATTGTCATTCTTATGAATTTGCCTTATGGTTGAATAACTAGACTTTTCAAATTCGATTGATTTTTTTGTCCCTAAATCGTAAGACAAGTTGTATTAAAGTTATCATTTAAAACATTATAATATAAATATTTTGAATATATATTTTATTTTATTTGTTGTTGATTTTAACTTAACAAATTCAATTCCATAAAAATCTTATAAATTAAAAAAAATAAAATTGATTACTTGCTATGAATTAGCAGTCTAAATTCTGAAATTTACTTCAGGCCCCACGAAACACAGGTACGGCCTAGTATCAATGACAATGGCGGGATTAGGGGTTGGAAGAAAATTACTTTTTTAATTGTTGGACATGGGCAGAGGTGGCGTTAGCCTGGCATAATAAATGAAGTGGAATCGCTAGAATTGGTATCTTTTGGTGGTTGGGGATGGCGAATGAAGAAGATGTTGAAAAATTGGGTCCTTTTGTTATTTTTCATTTTTTTGAGGCTCATTTATGTGGTTTTTTTTTATTGGATTGTTTTTAAGTCCAGGCTCAGGCTGAGACATACTGTATGGTGCCCTGGCGGGAGGTTTGACACCTGGAATAAGTTCAATCTCATGATCAATCGTCTTTCTTGGTGGTAATTTCTTTTGTAATTCGTCTGGCATGATGTCCTCAAATTTTCGAATAAGCCTTTTAACGGGTTTTGGAATAGGACCATTCCCCTCTTCGATCTCCTCTAATCGAAGAGTACACAAAAAGGAATGTTCATTTCTCTTAAAACCTTTACTAAATTGCATGGTTGAGATACTCTTTTCGCCCATCCTCCCAACTTGTGTAGGGATGACATACGGCTTATTACCCATCATCATTAACGAATCGGAATATGGCAACACTGCTGTCTTAGTATCTTGAAAAAATTCCAATCCCAGAATAAGCTTGAAATCATCCATTTGAACTGTAGATAAATTTGTCTTTCCCTCGAAAGGACCTGCTTTGATCAACACCGATTTCGCCACTCCAGCTATTGGTTGAGTAGCGGAGTTGATTGCTTTGACTTTTCCACTACCTTTTTCCAGAACAAGTCCGAGTCGCTCTATTTCGGTGCATGCAAGGTAGTTGTGGGTAGCACCAGTATCTACCATAGCCCCAATTGGCTTCCTGTTGATTTTCACATCAATATACATTAAACCTTTAGCCCTACAAATTCGAGCATTCGCTTCTTCCATCTTTGCCTCTTTCAATGGGACGTCATCCTTTTTAGCAACCTGATGCAACAGTATGTTGTACCGATGTAAAAATGCCCCAACTACGTCCTTATCCTCTTCGGAGTTGGTCTCACTATGACAATTAGCTTGTGGGGCCTCTTGCTTTGAACTTAACCCGCCACTTGCTAGCTGACAATATGCATTCACCATCTGCTTCTGAGGATACTCTAACACCAGATGAGGTCCTTCGCATAAAAAACACATCAATTTGGGAGTGGCATCAGTTCGGCCCTCCGTTGCTTTTCCTTTGTTCCAGTTGTTACTGTTGCTGCTGTTAAAATTTCCTCGACGGCTATTATGATAATTTCTCTGAAAGTCACGGGTGCTTTGATAGGCTCCTCCTTTATTCTGAGAGTAACGCTCTTCCCTATTTGGGTTCGAACTGGGTCTGTTACCACCTCCAATTGCTTGATTACTCCTCGAAGGTCTATCTTTTCTAGATTCTGTTTGGTAGTTGCTCAAGCATTCGGCGGCTCCCATGGCCGTGCTCAAATCAGTAACTTTTTATCTTTGAAGTTCCGTGCGTGTCCACGGTTTCAACCCTTCCATAAAGGTGAAGAGTTTATCCTTTTCTGGCATATCTCGAATATTCAGTATATGCCCTGAAAAGGATTTCACATGCTTCCTGATAGAGCTTGAATGTTTCAGGTCTCGAAGTGCCCGTTGAGCCTGATACTCGACAATTTCAGGGAAAAACTGCGATCTGATCGCTTCCTTGAGGAGATCCTAAGAATCTATTCGGACCCTATTGGCCTGAATGTCAGCATATTTGGTTTGCCACCATAGTTTTGCATCTCCACCCAGATACATGGTAGCTGTGGTTACCTTTCTAGCTTCGTCTTCGATCAAAGCTGTAAGAAAGTACTATTCCATGTCAAACAAGAAGTTTTCGACTTCTTTTGCATCACGTGCCCCACCGTAGGAATTTTGAGTCTAGGAGCATACTCAGGTACGGGAGCTTGCCCATTGCCCACCGCACGTTGGAGTACTCGTAATTGAGCTCTCAACGCTTCCATTTCATCCTGCAGATCAGGAATGATTGCAGCAGCTTCTGTTATTGCTATGCAAGACCTTTGGCTTTCATTCAGTTGGATGTGTAATCCATGAATCTCGGATTCTGCCATCTCAACTTTTTCCTCGAGACCTTCCAAGGCATATCACAACATAGTAGTTGTCTCATCAAGCGCATCCATGCGCTGTTTAGTAGTACTATTCTTTTGAGGCTCTCCCACTTTAATGGTGTGGGATGTAATTGGATCTATAACTTTCTTATCAACGATCGTGAACCGCAGCTCTGATACCAACTTTCATGGGGTGCCTTTCTTCTTGGCACAGAAAGGGACACTGAAAGAAAGGCACCCCGTACGGCAGTAGTCTACTCCGCTAGACTACTTTCCGCCTTTTCTCGATCGCGTTGGGACGAAAGAAAAATTAATTACAGTTTTGTAGAAAGCTTACAACAGAGAATTTGAATACATTGAAAGTAAATTAAACATTGATCGATGAAAACTGAATATTACAATTGAAGAAAACAGAAAATCACAATTGCTTGTACAAGGGGCGGACACCAGTGAGCTTGAAATTTTTTTGAATGACTAATACCCCTTTTAATAGCATTCGGAATAAAAATCTAAGTGATAGGAGTAGACGTTTAAAAGACGAGGAGCCATACTAAACGTTTACTAATATCAGAGTTATTTTACAACTGAAATAACTATTACAATAAAAAGAAAATTACAACTCAAAATTGAACTAATATTTACAATGTGCGGTCAAAGTTGAGCAAATTACAGCTGCGATAGTGTCAAGGGGCTAAGTAAAGCTGCGGTCTTTAACACCAAATCTTGACATGCACGTTTAATTGTTTCCTGTTGGTTGCACAAAATCTGCAAGACATGGCTTACAGTTTACTGATATTGGCCACAATAATTGCAATAGTGTTTACCTTGAGGCCTATAAATACAGCCACTTATTCACTCATTTTACACACACCTCATCTCCATTTCATATGTTCTCTCTTATTCTTTGCTTTCTTAAAATTTTGTTTTGTGTTTCAATTAGTATTTACATTGGGTTTATAATCTTATTTGAACTTTGTTGTTCCTGTCACCCTCTCGTTAGAGGAACAGTTCGTTGAATCCTGGGGATAGCCGATTTTATTGGAATTATCCTTAAGGACAGTGCTTGCCCACTCGAACTAGTTAACTATTTGAATTCATTACTATATATATTCATTTTATTTTTGCCAACAATTTGTCATTTTACTTGATCTCAAATTGGACGGAATAGAGACGAACTCTGCCTATTCTCTTAAAGGTTGGGAGAATGGTGGCAATAAAAAAGGTTGGAGGCATATCTCAGACGTGTTTAAAAGTATGATATTGGCATATTGCACAGCGAATATCATATTGCACAGCGTATTTCAACTTAAATTCTCACATTCAGGCATCCATTCTCGTCTTCTGGATTTGTGCGTGCATCTATGTTTGTGTGCTGCCCAGTGCTGCAGAAATGGTTTCCAGAACTGCCCAGAGATGTAAGCTCTCACCTACATTTATACACACACTAAAATCCAAATCCCCGACTCAATTTGAAACCGAAACCCCTCGTAAAAATTTCAAAAGAGACTGTAAAATCGACACCAATGATGCATTAACCCGCTTTTATAATAATATGCTCAAAATGAAACCCATGCCACCCATATGGTCATTTAACAAACTGCTAGGCTCTGTTGCCAAAACCAAGAATTATCAAGATGTCATTATTATGTACCGGAGGATTGTTGAAGTTGACGTATTGCCTGATACTTGTACGTTGAACATCTTGCTCAACTGTTACTGTAGCTTGAAATCGGTCGCTCTTGGCTTTGCTGTTATGGGTGGGATTATAAAGAGGGGATATAGTCCTGATATGTTTACCTATAATACACTGATTAAAGGGCTGTGTATGGAAGATAAGATTGATGATACAGTTACCTTCTTCAATAAAATTGTTCAAATGGGGTTTCTACCAGATGTTACAACTTGGGCTATTTTGACTAATGGGTTATGTAAGAGTGGAAATACAGAGATTGCACTTCAGTTAGTAAAAGAAGTAGGGGGCAGTAATGGAAGGTTTGGTTTAACATTTACCCCTAATTTAATTATTTATAGCACACTCATTCATGGCCTTTGCAAAGAGGGATTGTTGGAGAAAGGTAAACTATTATTTCTGGAGATGAAGGGTAGGGGAATTATGCCAGACTTGTTTACATATAGTGCTTTAATTCATGGTTTGTGCGAGGCTGGTGGGTGGGATGAGGCAAAGCAGTTCTTCATTGAAATGATAGATCAGGGCATTCGGCCTAATGTAATATTGTTTAATATCTTAATAGATGCACTTTATAAGGAGGGGAAGACTAAGGAAGCTAATGGCCTATTAAACTTGATGATTCAGAGGGGTGAAGAGCCAAGTTCTGCTACATATAATATATTGATGAATGGGCTTTGCTTAGATAATAGGATTGATGATGCAAGGGAGTTATTTGTTTTGATGGAGGCTAAAGGCCATAAGCGAGATGTTGTAAGCTACAACGTGTTAATTGGCGGGTATTGTAGGTGTCAAAAATTGGAAGAGGCTATGAGGCTTTTCAAAGAAATGGTACATAAAGATTACAAACCAAATGTTATTACATTTAACACTTTGTTAATTGGTCTATTTAAAGCAGGTAGAGTTGAGGAAGCACGAGAACATTTTGCAAAGACGAAATTTCATGAAGTCATTCCGAATTCTGCTAGTTATGATGTATTATTGAATGGATTTGTCATAAATAATTGCCTCATGGATGCAATGGAGATCATTCACACTCTGGAAAGATCTGGTGTTAACCTTGGCATTGAAACATATAATTGTGTTCTTGATGGATTATGTAAAGCAGGAGAGCTCGATTTAGCTTGTGAGCTATTTGGGAAGTTGTCTTATAAGGACGTTATTACATATAACATCATGATTCATTGCTTTTCTAAACATGGAAATATGGAGCAGGCAAATATTTTTTTTTGAAGATGGAAAAGGAAGGTTGTGCACCCAATTTGATCTCTTTTAACACGCTCATGCAAGGATTTTGCCATCATAACGAGGCATCAAAAGTGGTTGAACTTCTTGTGAAAATGAGAGAGAGAAATATCTTCCCAAGTGATCACACGATTTCATTAGTTGCAAATATTTTGTCCAAAGATGCAAATTATTCGAAATACCTAAGCTTGATTCCAAAATTTTCTTCCCAAGGTTGAATCAAAGATGAAATGATGTAGTTGTGAATTTTTTAGCTTTTTGGTCCCTCCATTGATGTGAAAGATGTATGAAGCTCACATAGGCAAAAGATATGAAATGGCGCAAAAGCTTATTGTAACATTGTATTATGAAGCATGGAATATGGGTTAGAGGATTTGACAGCTTCTATTTCTTTGGTACTTCTTCGGTCTAGTTCTTACACCATGGACGGTAACCTTCAACAATAGCAATAGTATTCATGTCTAGATTTCATCTACCATATTACCGTCTTAGCTGTAAGCATATGATGACTATTTATAAAATTAGAAGTTACTAAAAAGTTACTTTTTCTATTCGATCAAAGTCGAACAGTAGTTTCGATTATATTCGCAACTACTATTTATTTATTAACCACATATTTGTTGGAACCCAATAATACACCTCTTAAAAATTGTAGAATCTTGAATGGGATCTTTCCCACACACCAAAATATCATATGATGCAAAAGAAATTATCCACTGATGAGTCCTAATAATTGACTTCATCTTTCGTGAAGCAAATGAGTAGTGTAAAATAGAAAAGTGCAAGACAATCACTTTTTAAGATGTTCATCATGCCTTGGTGAATGTGGGATTTGAAAACTATGTAGAACCACTCGAACTTTTCCGGAATAAGGAACAAGCACAAGACAATAACCATAGTTCATTATGCGATGATGCATTCACCCGCTGCACAATCAGTTTTTTCTTTTACTCCTCGCATTAAGTTAGCCATCAAAAGCAATATGTGGAAACCCCACTAATGACATTAGAAGAGTCGGCCCAAATATATGAAAAGACGAAGCAACAAGATTACGGAAGCTACAGAAGTCGAAGTCCTTGTTCTAGCCAAAGTACCACTCAGTCATATATATGCCGAAGCCTTGACGAAGGGTTTATGCCGGAGTCCTCATATTCGCGACCTACCGAGCCTCAGAAAGACAAGGCGGAAGTTCTAAGAGATGAGGAGGCTATCATATCTGTCAACTTGAGGAAAATATTTGTGAAAAACTGATTAGACGTCTACTTTATCTTGTATCAAGAATATTGGCCTAAAAATATAGGGCAGTTGACTCTTTATCAATGTAATAAATGCATGTGTAAAAAGGATATGATGTATAGAAGGAGGTAGGGGCACGTGGTTCGGATCCAACAGTCGCAACATCTTCCGCAAACTCTATATATACCCTCCCTTAGAAAAAGAAAAGAGAGATATATGGAACAATAAAAAAACACATTTATAGAAAGAGAGGAAGGGGAGAAAACCCGAGAAAATGAATAAGTAACAGGTATATTAATTTTTGGCACATTTTTGGAAGGAAGAATAAGCCCATCCCATTACATTACATTCCATTTTTCTTTATCTTATTTTCAACCACACAATCTTCCATACAATAATATTATACGTAAATCAAAAAAATTTCTTTCTTTTTCTACCACTCATTTTTCAAAAAAAATACTATTCCAATCAATTTCATTTTCAAAAAATGGGGGCCAAATAGGGGTTAAATCTCCATACATTTCAAGCCATTGAATCTCTTATTTGTTCTTCTTCTTCTTCATCCACAAATATACGTATTTACAACCCATATATTGCAAAAATATGTCCACACGTACACTGTCTTCCAATGACACTTGTCGGTCATTTTCGGAGGTCAACATTTTCCGGTCCTAAGTTTGGCAAGTGGGCATGACTTTTCCAATGAAGTGACAGATTAGCAAAGTTAAAAACACCCATTATTCTGGTCTATTTGACGAACTACGTTACTACAAAATTCAAATCCCACAAAATAGTTGAATTGTTATCATAATCTGGATTTGGATTAAATGAAAATTCCTCTATTCTATTATCCTTAAAATTTATCCAAAAGGAAAGGTGATAACTATTTCCACATATAACTAACGCGATAGATCACTTTTGATAAACTAATTAGAGAGAACTGGAAACAAAATTGACATTGTATCACATATTTCTAATCCATCAAGTTC
>NW_019244410.1:0-1550 GCF_002742605.1 Olea europaea var. sylvestris | reverse complement strand
TGACATTACCCTGTTGGACAGTTTAAATTTCAAACAGTTTTCCAGTCCAATTGACACTTGATGACAATGCAAGTGTCAAACAACGTGTCAAAAATCAGTGTACAAATGGCGAAGTTCAATCGGTAAGAACCTTGCTACATATACACTATGGTATACACTTTAGTTTACACTCTGCCATGAGAAATTACCCTATTGGATAGTTTAAATTTCTAACAGTTTTCCCATCCAATTGACACTTGACAACAATGCAAGTGTCAAATAACATGTTAAAAATTAGTGTATAAATAGAAAATTTGAATCGGTAAGAACCTTGCGACATGTACACTATGGTTTACACTTTAGTTTACACTTTACCACGTGACATTACCCTACTGAACAGTTCAAATATCAAATAATTTTCCTATCCAGTTGACACTTGACAACAATGCAAGTGTCAAACAACGTGTCAAAAATCAGTATGCAAATAGCAAAGTTGAATCACTAAGAACCTTGCTACATGTGCACTTTAGTTTAAACTTTACCACGTGACATTACCGAGCTTGGCAGTTTAAATTTCCAACAGTTTTCCCATCCAATTGATAATTGACAACAATGTAAGTGTCAAACTACGTGTCAAAAATGGTGTACAAATAGCAAAGTTCAATCTGTAAGAATCTTGCTACATGTACACTTTGGTGTACACTTTAGTTTACACTTTGCAACGTGACCCTGTTGGACAGTTTAAATTTCAAACAATTTTACCATCCAATTGACACTTGACAATAATGCAAGTGTCAAACAACATGTCAAAAATAAGTTTACAAATAGCAAAGTTCAATCGGTTAGAACTTTGCTACACGTACACTATGGTTTACACACTTTAGTTTACACTTTACCACATGACATTACCCAGCTGGAAAGTTTAAGTTTCAAATAGTTTTCGCATGACAGCAATGTAAGTGTCAAACAACGTGTCAAAAATCAGTGTACAAATAGAAAAGTTCAATCGGTAAGAACCTTGCTACACGTTCACTATGATGTACACGTTAGTTTACACTTTGCCCCATGACATTACCCTGTTGGACAGTTTAAATTTCAAACAGTTTTCCAATCTAATTGACAGCTGACGAAAATGCAAGTGTCGAACAATGTGTCAAAAATCAGTGTACAAAGAGCAAAGTTCAATCGATAAGAACCTTGCTACATATACACTATGGTGCACACTTTAGTCTACACTTTACAACACGATATTACCCTATTGGACAGTTTAAATTTCATAAAGTTTCCCCATCGAATTGACACTTGACAACAACGTTGGTGTCAAACAACGTGTTAAAAATTAGTGTACAAATAGTAAAGTTCAATCGGTAAAAACCTTCAGACATGTACACTATGGTGTACACTTTAATTTAAACTTTGTCACGTGACATTGCCCTATTGGACAATTTAAATTTCAAATAGTTTTCCCATCTAATTGACACTTAAAAACAATACAAGTGTCAAACAACGTGTCAAAAATCAGTGTAAAATAGCAAAGTTCAATCGGTAAGAACCTGGCTGCATGTACACTA
>NW_019244409.1:0-1550 GCF_002742605.1 Olea europaea var. sylvestris | reverse complement strand
GGAATCGAGGCAATGAAAAGTGATTTTCGTTTTCATGATAACTTCGGGTTTGTTCATTTTAGGCCAGTTGCTAGTCTAATTCGGTTGGAATCGAGCCAACGAAAAGTGGCTTTCGATTTCACAATAACTTCGGGTTTGTTCCTTTTAGGCGAGTTGCTAGTCTAATTCGATTGAAATCGAGAAAATGAAAAGTCATTTTTGATTTCCTGATAACTTCGAGTTTGATCATTTTTAGCTAGTTTCTAGTCTAATTCGATTGGAATTGAGCTAATGAAAAGGTATTTTGATTTCATGATAACTTCGGGTTTGTTCGTTTTTGGCGAATTGCCAGTCAAATTCGATTGGAATCGAGCCAATGAAAAGTGGCTTTCGATTTCATGATAACTTCGGGTTTGTTAGTTTTAGGTGAGTTGCTTGTCTAATTCGATTAGAATCGAGCCAATGAAAAGTGGTTTCTGATTTCATGATAACTTCGGGTTTGATCGTTTTCAACAATTGCTAGTCTATTTAGATTGGAATCGATCCAATGAAAAGTGGTTTTGATTTCATGATAACTTCGGGTTTGTTTGTTTTTGGCGAATTGCTAGTGTAATTCGATTGGAATCGAACCAATGAAAAGTGGCTTTCGAAAAGTGGCTTTCGATTTCATGATAACATCGGGTTTGTTCATCTTTGGCAAATTGCCAGTTTGATTTTATTGGAATCGAGCCAATGAAAAGTGGTTTTTTAATTTCATGATAACATCGAGTTTTTTCCTCTATGGAAAATTGCTAGTCTAATTCGATTGGAATCGAGCCAATGAAAAGTGGTTTTTGATTTCATGATAACTTCGGGTTTATTCGTTTTTACAAATTGCTAGTCTAATTCGATTGGAATCGAGCTAATGAAAATTGGTTTTTGATTTGATGATAACTTCGGGCTTGCTCATTTTTGGCGAATTGCTAGTCTAATTCGATTGGAATCGAGACAAGGAAAAGTGGTTTTTGATTTCATGATAACTTCGGGTTTTTACGTTTTTCGGCGAATTGCTAGTCTAATTCGATTGGAATCGAGCTAATGAAAATTGGTTTTCTTGATTTCACGATAACATCGGGTTTTTTCATTTTCGGGGAATTGCCTGTATGATTCGATTGGAATTTCATGATAACTTCGGGTTTGTTCATTTTTGGTGAATTGCTTGTATAATTCGATTGGAATCGAGCCAATGAAAAGTGGTTTTTGATTTCATGATAACTTCAGGTTTGCTCGGTTTTGGCAAATTGCCAGTCTAATTCGATCGGAATCGAGCCAATGAAAACATGTTTTTGATTTCATGATAACTTCGAGTTTGTTCGTTTTTGGCGAAATTTTTGTCTAATTCGATTGGAATCGAGCCAATGGAAGGTGGTTTTTGATTTCATGATAACTTTGGGTTTGTTTGTTTTTGGCGAATTGCTAGTCTAATTCGAGCCAATGAAAAGTGATTTTTGATTTCATGATAACATCGGATTTGATCGTTTTTGGCAAATTACTAGTCTAATTCGATTGGAATCGAGCCAATGAAAAGTGGT
>NW_019244408.1:0-1550 GCF_002742605.1 Olea europaea var. sylvestris | reverse complement strand
TAATAGGCTGCATGTTGAACATCACATGACCCCTGAATACATAGAGGGTCAAGGTGAATCTGAAGGGGTTGATGTGTCTGATTCAAATGTGCAAGATGAAATCAGTGTTCAAGAGTCAAATAGTGATCATAGAAACCCTTTAGATAATTATCTCCTTACCAGGGATAGAGCAAGAATAGAAATTAGGGAACCTGTGAGGATGAATGATTACTTGTCCCAAGCTGTTCTATCATATCAAGATTTGGCCTTTAAAGAGCCAAAATCTTATGAAGAGGTTATTAGTTGCCAACTCTCAAAAGAGTGGCAATAAGCCATGGAAGAAGAAATGAGATCCTTAAGAAAGAATAACACCTGGGATTTGGTTCCTAAACCTGAAGGAAAGTCCTTAGTGGACTGTAAGTGGATTTATAGTATTAAGGAGGGAAATTCTTCAAAACAGCCCCTGAGATTTAAGGCCAGATTAGTAGCAAAGGAATTTACTCAAAAACCAGGCATAGATTACAATAAGACCTTTTCCCCAGTTGTGAAATATACCACCATAAGGGTTATGCTTGCTTTAGTAGCACAATATGACTTTGAACTAGAGCAAATTGATGTTAAAATTGCTTTCCTACATGGCGACCTTGATAAGACTATATATATGTGTCAACCTCAAGGATTTATTGACAAGAAAAGACCTAATTATGTGTGTATTTTAAAAAGATCATTATATGGCCTAAAACAGTCCCCTAGGCAATGGTACAAAAGGTTTGACAACTTTGTGTCATCTATTGGTTTTATGAGAAGCTCATTTGATCATTGCCTTTATTTGAAAAGGGGTAAAAATAATGATGTAAGTGTGTATTTGCTGTTATATGTGGATGATATGCTTTTAATTGGCAAATATCTAAGTGATTTTAATGATTTTAAGAAGGTTCTAAGTTCTGAATTTGAAATGAAAGATTTAGGGCATGCTAGGAGAATTTTGGGGATGGATATCAAAAGAAATAGGTCCCAAAATTCATTAATTTTAACACAATCTGACTATGTAAAAAAGGTGTTAACTAAGTTTGCAATGCATGAATCCAAGTCTGTTGCTGTACCACTTGCATGTCATTTTAAGCTTAGTAAGGATCAATATCCTCATGATAAATCTGACATTAAATACATGGAAAGGGTTCCATAATTTAATGTTGTTGGATCTGTGATGTATACCATGATATGCACTAGACCAGATGTCGCTCATGCTATAAGTACTTTAAGTAGATTTATGTCAAACCCTGGTCCTGAACATTGGTCTGCCATGAAGTGGTTACTAAGATGCTTAAAAGGTTCAGCTGATTTATGTTTGTATTATAAACCCAGTAAAGAAGGTGTTATTTTAAAAGGTTTTGTAGGCTCTGACTATGCTGGAGATAGAGATAACATGAAATCTATTACCTCTTATATGTTTACTCTGTGTGATACATGTATTAGCTGGAAATCTCAGTTATAGTTTATTGTAGCTTTATCTACAGCTGAAACTGAGTATGTGGCAGTAACTGAGGTCATTAAAGAGGTTTTATGGTTAA
>NW_019244407.1:0-1550 GCF_002742605.1 Olea europaea var. sylvestris | reverse complement strand
TTTTGGATTGAACTCACCACTTCATCGTGACGTATGAGGGATTTCGGCCATTTTTCGAAAGAACGAGCACTTGCATATTTGGATCGCTTGGATTGTCGGCGTACGAAGAATTGAGCGTAAATTTTGCACCCGTGTCCGTTTTGGGCCATTAAGTACTTTTTGGAAATGTAGCGACCTTTTTGGATTCAACACACAACTTCATCATGACGTACGAGGGATTTTGGCCATTTTTCGAAAGAATGAGCACTTGCATATTTAGAATGCTTGGAGAGTCGGCGGATGAAGAATTGAGCGTAACTTTTGCACACGGTGTCCGTTTTGGGCCCATAAGTACTTTTTGAAAATGTAGCGACAGTTTTGGATTGAACGTACCACTTCTTCGTGACGTATGAGGGATTTCGGCCATTTTACGAAAGAATGAGCACTTGCATAATTGGAACGCTTGGATTGTCGACGTACGAAGAATTGAGCGTAACTTTTGCACACGTGTCCGTTTTGGGCCCATAAGTACTTTTTGGAAATGTAGCGATCGTTTTGGATTGAACTCACCACTTCATGGTGACGTACGAGGGATTTTGATGATTTTTCTAAAGAATAAGCACTTGCATATCTAGAATGCTTGGAGAGTCGGCGGACGAAGAATTGAGCGTAACTTTCGTACACCGTGTCCGTTTTGGGCCCATAAGAACTTTTTGGAAATGTAGCGACCGTTTTGGATTGAACTCACCACTTCGTCGTGACATATGAGGGATTTCGGCCATTTTTCAAAAGAATGAGTACTTGCATATTTGGAACGCTTGGATTGTCGGCGTACGAAGAATTGAGCGTAATTTTTGCACACGGTGTCTGTTTAGGGCCCATAAGTACTTTTTGGAAATGAAGCGACCGTTTTGGATTGAACTCACCACTTATTCGTGACGTACGAAGGATTTTGGCAATTTTTCTAAAGAATGAGCACTTGCGTATTTATAATGCTTGGAGAGTCGGCGGACGAAGAATTGAGCGTAACTTTTGCACCCAGTGTCCGTTTTGGGCCCATAAGTACTTTATGGAAATGTAGCGACTGTTTTAGATTGAACTCACCACTTCGTCGTAACGTATGAGGGATTTCGGCCATTTTGCGAAAGAACGAGCACTTGCATATTTGGATCTCTTGGATTGTCGGCGTACGAAGAATTGAGCGTAAATTTTGCACACGTGTCTGTTTTGGGCCATTAAGTACTATTTGGAAATGTAGCGACCGTTTTGGATTCAACTCACAACTTCATCATGACGTACGAAGGATTTTGGCCATTTTTCTAAAGAATGAGCACTTGCATATTTAGAACGCTTGGAGAGTCGGCGGATGAAGAATTGAGCGTAACTTTTGCACACGGTGTCCGTTTTGGGCCCATAAGAAATTTTTGGAAATGTAGCAACCGTTTTGCATTGAACTAACCACTTCATCGTGACGTATGAGGAATTTCGGCCATTTTTCGCAAGAATGAGCACTTACATATTTGGAACGCTTAGATTGTCGGCGTACGAAGAATTGAGCGTAACTTTTGCAC
>NW_019244406.1:0-1550 GCF_002742605.1 Olea europaea var. sylvestris | reverse complement strand
TGGCGAATTGCTAGTCTAATTCGATTGAAATCGAGCCAATGAAAAGTGGTTTTTTTGATTTCATGATAACTCCGGGTTTGTTCATTTTTGGCGAATTGCTAGTCTAATTCGATTAGAATCGAACCAATGATAAGTAGCTTTCGATTTCATGATAACTTTGGGTTTTTTTCATTTCTGGCGAAATGCTAGTCAAATTTGATTGGAATCGAGCCAATGAAAAATGGTTTTTGATTTCTTGATAACTTCGGGTTTGTTCGTTTGTGGCAAATTGCAAGTCTAATTCAATTGGAATCGAAAAGATGAAACGTAGTTTTTGATTTCATGATAACTTCGGGTTAGTTCATTTTCTGCGAAAAGCTAGTCTAATTCGATTGGAATCGAGCCAATGAAAAGTAGGTTTTGATTTCATGATAACTATGTTTGTTCGTTTTTGGCAAATTGCTAGTCTAATTCGATTGGAATCGAGCCAATGCAAAGTGGTTTTTGATTTTATGGTAACTTCGAATTTGATCGATTTCGAAAATTGCTAGTCTAATTTGATTGGGATCGAGCCAATGAAAAGTGGTTTTTGATTTCACGATAACTTCAGGTTTGATCATTTTCGACAAACTACTAGTCTAATTCTTTGGAATCTAGCCAATGAAAAGTTGTTTCTGATTCATGATAACTTCGGGTTTGTTCATTTTCGCCTAATTGCGAGTCTAATTCGATTGGAATCGAGCCAATGAAAAGTGGTTTTTGATTTCTTGATAACTTCGATTTTGTTCATTTTTTTACGAAATGCTAGTCTAATTCGATTGGAATCGAGCCAATGAAAAGTTATTTTCGATTTCATGATAACTTCGGGTTTCTTCATTTTTTGGCGAATTGCTAGTCTAATTCGATTGGAATCTAGCCAATGAAATGTGGTTTCTGATTTCATGATAACTTCGGGTTTTGTCATTTTTGGCTAATTGCTAGTCTACTTGGATTGGAATCGAGCCAATAAAAAGTGGTTTCTGATTTCATGATAACTTCGGGTTTGTTCATCTTTAGCGAATTGCTAGTCTAATTTGATTGGAATCGAACCAATGAAAAGTGGTATTTGATTACATGATAAGTTCGGGTTTGTTGGTTATCGGCTAATTGCTAGTCTACTTGGATTTGAATCGAGCTAGTGAAATGTGGTTTTTGATTTCATGATAACTTCGGGTTTGTTCGTTATTGGCGAATTGCTAGTCTAATTCGATTGAAATCGAGCCAATGAAAAGTGGTTTTTTTGATTTCATGATAACTCCGGGTTTGTTCATTTTTGGCGAATTGCTAGTCTAATTCGATTAGAATCGAACCAATGATAAGTAGCTTTCGATTTCATGATAACTTTGGGTTTTTTTCATTTCTGGCGAAATGCTAGTCAAATTTGATTGGAATCGAGCCAATGAAAAGTGGTTTTTGATTTCATGATAACTTCGGATTTCTTCGTTTTTAGCAAAATGCTAGTCTAATTCGATTGGAATCGAGCCAATGAAAGGTACTTTTTGATTTCATGATAACTCCGGGTTTGTTCATTT
>NW_019244405.1:0-1550 GCF_002742605.1 Olea europaea var. sylvestris | reverse complement strand
CATAAGGAGGATTCGATTACTGTGGTTGCAAGTGCTTGATCACTCACATTTTTCCACTCCAATGGAAAACTCCTATGTCTCATTCCTACTTTCATAACTTCTTGATTTTGTGGATCAAGTATGGTGCACCTATTATCTTTAAATATAAGTGTGTAGTCTTTTTCAATCAATTGACCAATACTAATCAGATTCTGATCAATAATAGGCACATATAAAACATCTGATATGAGTTTGGTACCTGTTGAGGTCTGTACTGCTATTTCTCCTGCACCTTTTACCTCCACAAACTCACCATTTCCAACCTTAACTCTTGACGTGAGTTTGTCATTCATCTTGGTAAAGATGCTTAAGTTGGATGTCATATGGTGAGTGCATCCACTATCCAGCAACCAGGCTTCAGACATTAAAATTTGTTGCTGTGAACAGATGTTCTTCCAGTTGATGCTCTCAATTCTCAGCAACTTGAGCTTGCTGCATGTCCTGTTTTTCCTTCTTACTTTTGCATACCTTCTCAATGTGACCAAATTGTTTGCAAGCCCTACATTGTACTCCAGGCGTGAACCAACACCATTTAGGTGAATGTCTTGTCTTTTTGCAATGAGGACATGGTGGATACTTCTTTCCTTCACCAAAATTTTTGTTGCTTTCAGCACCCTTCTTCTCATTAAATGGTTTTTTCATCCCATAACTAGTTTGAGCTTTGTATTTTCCTTTAGCAAACAAGGCTCCCTCGACTTGCTCTTCTTGTCTGATCAATCTTCTTTGTTCTATGGCTTGAAGAGCATTGACTAGCTCAGACAATGACATGCTGGCCAGATCCCTGGAATCTTCAAGTGAGGAGATCTTGGCTTCGAATTTTTCAGGCAAGCTGATCAAGACCTTCTCTACTACTCTCCTGTCTGGCAAGTCATCACTTAGCAACCTGATTTGGTTAACTATCTTCATCAGTCTATCAGCAAATTCTTTGACAGCTTCTGATTCCTTCATCTTCAGAGTTTCAAACTCCCTTCTTAGGTTCAGCACTTGCATCTGTCTTGTCCTTTCATTGCCTCGAAATTCCTCCCGTAATCTATCCCAGGCTTCTTTTGCAGTTTCACAAGTTATAATCCTTGTGAAAATGGCATCTGAGACAACAGATTGTATGCAAGAAAGAGCCTTAAATTTCTTAGCAATCTCCTCACTATGTTGCTTCAGCTATGCAATTGTGGGATTTGCTCTAAGTGGTGGAGGTTCAGTACCATTTTATGTGATTTCCCATAAATAATAAGCTCTCAAACATGCTTTCATCTTTGCAGCCCAGAAATCATAGTTTTCTCCAGCAAATATTGAAGGCAAAGGAGCTGTGAAACCACCAGAGGCCATTACTCACACTCACTAGGTTATATGTGGTTGTTTTCTGATTTTCTCACCAGAGTCTGCCCTTCTTCCTTTCTTCGTGTTCTAAGGCCAAAGTGGCTCTGATACCACTGATGGAATATGATTCACAAAGTGGAAGAGAAAGACTTGAAAACCAATATGAAAATAATCAGCCACACATACATAATCGACTG
>NW_019244404.1:0-1550 GCF_002742605.1 Olea europaea var. sylvestris | reverse complement strand
GCAAAATTTTACATTAAATTTGCTAGAGCTTTGAATCGAACTATGGCAACAAAGGTGATGTTTTACCTCCATGACCATTATGGCAATTGATAATCCTTAGTCATCTAATGTGAGCAAAATATATATATTAGATTTCAGAAAATGGTTTCCTTTTTATTTCAAAAATATAATATAATTAAAATTAAAGTCTAAAAATAACCCACCATTGACCCATTGGCCCGATGATTTTTCTGAATCAATCCATTTAATAACTATGCTTGAGATTCTAGGAATAGGACTAGACACCTTTTAATCGTTTGCTATTATACTTTTCGTTGTTTTTTTATTATATCATTATTATGTATTGATTGTCACGACTAGGGTTGGCAATGGGGCGGGCTCTCCCTACATTCAAGTGAGACAATAATATAATTATTAATTTTTTAATTAATTAATTAATTTTTAAATGTTAAATTATTCAAATATATTTGGTAAACTAAGGTTTTTATTGTTTATCATATTCCTAAAATTATCGTAGTTGATATCTTCTATTAGAATTATATTAATTTCGTGGAGTTTTTCTATTTAAAATATTGAATTCTTAAATAAAAAATTAAATGGGGGCGGCAGCGGGACGAGACCCCTGTTACCCGTACCCGCTCCTTACCCCACTTGATTATCTGATTAAGATTGGGATGGGACTCGCGGATATTGAGTTTGATGGGTGTTTCTGTCATCTCTGGTCACAACAAACCCGAAAAAGGAATGAGACGTGTTAGGATAACTTGTATTATTTGTGTATATTTCCGTTATCTTTCATGGCATTATTTGGAAGATAGGACCCCCAAAGTGGAACAATATTGCGTGGGCGAGGACGATAAGGAGCCTCACTCACAAGGATAAATAAAGTCGAAAATGATGTGCCACAAAAGGCTTACCTCCATTAAGGGAAAGGTGGAGTGCCCCACAATTTTTACATGCCATAATATTGTGGTGCTATGATGTATGCAAGTCTTTTTACTCTGAAATATATTTGAATAATTATTTTTATTTTAAATAAAAATAACTTATTTTAAAAGTAAGTTTTGCCTTATAACTTACAAAGTATAATTTTGAAAATTGATAATGTGCTCTTTTGTAATTTTGTTGATGCATTTTCTAGTCTATTTTGTTTATAGTACATAATGTTCAAAAAGGAAGACAAATTTGGCTTATCCTTTCACTACTTTTCGTAAATTGCTACTACAAATAATAAGTTAAGATCATGATCAACCAAGAGATTATTATTTTATCAAAATTGGTATAATGAACATCATTTTCATATACTTTTGTACAAGTATGATGGCCACACAATGTCGGGATGGAGATAGGAGGTTTTTCTAATTATTATTTTTTCCTTTGTTATTTATTATATATTTTAATTGGATTAATTATTTTTAGTAAAAAGAGGACCTTTTAGACAAAAATTGTATTCTATTATCTATAACAACACTGAAATGTGGAAAACCAAAATATTATATTTGAATACTAACTTGTTACATTATATATATATATATATATATATATATATA
>NW_019244403.1:0-1551 GCF_002742605.1 Olea europaea var. sylvestris | reverse complement strand
GACATTCAAGACC
Source organism: Olea europaea var. sylvestris (assembly GCF_002742605.1). Lineage (NCBI taxonomy): Eukaryota > Viridiplantae > Streptophyta > Magnoliopsida > Lamiales > Oleaceae > Olea > Olea europaea. The sequence goes on along the minus strand of NW_019244403.1, from coordinate 1,538 downwards.
GACCCTCGTTCTTGAGTGTTGAAACTCCAAGTACTCTTTTCGAAACTCAAGTAACTCTAAAGGCCAATTAGAGAAGTCCGGTTTAGTACATTTGATCAAAGATCTCGTCCATTTCGATAAGTGGTTTAATGTGAAGTTTTATAGCTCGATCAACAAATCTAAGCTTGGATGAATCTGTGGATCAAATATATATAGGGAAAGTGCTTGGGATGAAAAGGTGTTCAAAATCAAGTTTTTGAAGCAAAAATAAAAAATAAAAATGCTAGACGTCGGCCGTAGCACTGGCGAGCGGTAACTGAGTCGTCATCAGTATTTTCATCATATCTTTCTCTTGATTTTGAATTGAGGTGATTTGAAGTGTGTTACTCGAAGGGCTACAATTCTTTTTCAAATAGCATTGTCCAAATTCCAATGTTTTCTAGGTGAACAATGCATTGTAAATTACGACTAAGAATTTGGAACATAATTTGTGCTGTTTTTTTTACACGCTTTAGAATTCTAATTGCATTCTATTGATCATATGTGATCTTCTTAGACATTTTTGACATCATGAACCTGTACTACGAATTCCAACTTTTTTTTACTTTAATTACCACTCTATTTTAACTCAACTAACCTAGATTTTGGATACAGATAAAACTAATTAGAATTAGGACTCTAGCATAAGGAATGGGAGAGAAATAAGGATAGACTTCACAAGGATTTCATGTTGTGAGATAGAATTGCTTTGTAAGGTAAGAGGAAAAAGCATTGTGTAAGAAGAAATAAAAAAGGGAGTTGATTTACTTCAAACCTTGTCCATACGAAATCTTTTCCTACACATTCTATATATTTGAGAGGAACTTTCCTTTTTTTTTTTTTTTAATTTCAAAAGGGCGTCAACTAAAACACAAAAACAAAATTGTACCCATGTAACATATCTTATTTATATACAATACTAAGAAATATAGCGAAGTCTGTTAAGTTTGGATTGGGATAGGTAGAATAGGGGGACAAAGGTCATATTAGTGAGCTGCGGGGATTAATGAGCTCTCTAATTGCAATTTGCATTGAATGATACGAATTTGGCATTTTTATATAGACTCACTAAACAAATAAACAAAATTTAAAAAGTAATGAAATTTTTACCTGAACATTTATTTTCCAAAAACCTCTCAAATTTTAATGGAATCAAAGGGTAGGCAAAAAAATCAAAACCAATCGAATCAAACTAGAACAGAACCGAATTAGTATGGTAACGATTCATAAAATCAGCAACTGATTAGTTTTGATTCAATTATTTACTAATTCGCACCATGCATAAATTATGTGTCAAGAATTTTACTTGAAGTGATGAATTCTAAGATCGTTTGACTGGTTGAATCACCTCTTCAAATCTGAAATTTTCTTGCACTTTAATGGTCTCAATCTCGATCACAATTGAAGGGAATTATAGCCACAACCTAAGTGCCAATTTTTGTGAGTTTGCATGCCAAAATAATAGTTCTAAGTGTCTTTCAATTTTAGTGTATTTTCATATACGAATTTCACCATTTTTT
>NW_019244402.1:0-1551 GCF_002742605.1 Olea europaea var. sylvestris | reverse complement strand
CCCTTTTGGATTGAACTCACCACTTCGTCGTGACGTATGACGGATTTCGGCCATTTTCTGAAAGAATTAGCACTTTTATACTCAGAAGGCTTGGATAGATGGCGTACGAAGAATTGAGCGTACCTTTTGCACACGGTGTCCGTTTTGGGCCCATAAGTACTTATTGGAAATGTAGGACCCTTTTGGATTGAACTCAAAACTTCGTCGTGACGTATGACGGATTTCGGCCATTTTTTGAAAGAATGAGTAATTTTATGTTTGGAAGGCTTGGATAGTCGGCGTACGAAGAATTGAGCGCAACTTTTGCGCAGGGTGTCTGTCTTGGGCCCATAAGTACTTTTTGGAAATGTAGCGACCGTTTTGGATTGACCTCACTACCTCATCGTGAAGTATGAGGGATTTCAGCCATTTTTCGAAAGAACGAGCACTTCTATATTTGGAACGCTCGGATAGTCGGCGTACGAAGAATTTAGCGTAACTTTTGCAAGAGGTGTCCGTTTCGGGCCCATAAGTACTTTTTGGAAATGTAGCGACCCTTTTGGATTGAACTCACTAATTCGTCGTGACGTATGAGGGATTTTGGCCATTTTTTGGTAAGAGTGAGCAGTTTTATGTTTGGAAGGCTTGGATAGTCGGCGTACGAAGAATTGAGCGCGACTTTTGCGCAGGGTATCTGTCTTGGGCCCATAAGTACTTTTTGGAAATGTAGCGACCCTTTTGGATTGAACTCACTACTTCATCGTGATGCATGAGGGATTTCGGCCATTTTTTGGAAAGAGTGAGCAGTTTTATGTTTGGAAGGCTTGGATAGTCGGCGTACGAAGAATTGAGCGCGACTTTTGCGCAGGGTATCTGTCTTGGGCCCATAAGTACTTTTTGGAAATGTAGCGACCGTTTTGGATTGAACTCACTACATCGTCGTGACGTATGAGGGATTTCAGCCATTTTTCGAAAGAACGAGCACTTCTATATTTGGAACGCTCGGATAGTCGGCGTACGAAGAATTGAGCGTAACTTTTGCAAGAGGTGTCCGTTTCGGGCCCATAAGTACTTTTTGGAAATGTAGCGACCCTTTTGGATTGAACTCACTACTTCATCGTGACGTATGAGGGATTTTGGCCATTTTTTGGTAAGAGTGAGCAGTTTTATGTTTGGAGGGCTTGGATATTCGGCATACGAAGAATTGAGCGTAACTTCTGCACACGGTGTCCGTTTTGGGCCCATAAGCACTTTTTTGAAATGTAGCGACCCTTTTGGATTGAACTCACCACTTCGTCGTGATGTATGACGGATTTCGGCCATTTTCTGAAAGAATTAGCACTTTTATACTCGGAAGGCTTGGATAGACGGCGTACGAAGAATTGAGCGTACCTTTTGCACACGGTGTCCGTTTTGGGCCCATAAGTACTTATTGGAAATGTAGCGACCCTTTTGGATTGAACTCAGAACTTCGTCGTGACGTATGACTGATTTCGGCCATTTTTTGAAAGAATGAGCAATTTTATGTTTGGAAGGCTTGGATAGTCGGCGTACGAAGAATTGAGCGCAACT
>NW_019244401.1:0-1551 GCF_002742605.1 Olea europaea var. sylvestris | reverse complement strand
CGAAGCTTCAGAAGAAGGCAAAGAGAAAACAGAGCAGCGAGAAATCAAATGGAGAACGTACAACACAATCCTATTGTACAAGCAAATGGAAGAGGGGAAGAAGACGAAGGAAACATGCTCGTTGGAGAGTTCATGACCCCTCAAATCATTCAAAGCCATCCAGCATTGTGTATCCACCGTTCAGGCAGCCAAATTTCCAGTTGAAGACAAATGTGATACAACTGTTCCAGAACGGACATCAATTTTATGGAAGAATTGAAGAGAATTCGCACACGCACGTCTCACGCTTCTTAGAGATGTGCCGGCACTTCAAATATCAAGGAATCTCTGACGACGCCATAAGATTAAGACTGTTTCCACATACTCTGCGAGACAAGGCGATTGAATGGCTTGATTCGCAGTCGATAGCCAGCATTACTACCTGGAATGACCTAGCTCAGAAGTTCTGTACTAAGTTCTTCCCACCAGCCAAGATTGCAAAGCTAAAGCACGACATATCTATCTTCAGGCAAGGTGAATCTGAAAATTTTGATGAGACTTGGAACAGATTCAAAAATCTACTAAGGAAGTGTCCGCACCACGGGATTAGCAAAGGACTTCAGGTCCAATATTTTTATGCAGGGCTACTTCCAGCTTTCAAGAGCATGGTCGACTCTTCAGCTAATGGGTCATTGTCCACAAAAACAATAGATGAAGCATTGAAATTATATGAGACAATGGCTACAACCTCAGCAATGTGGACCATGGAACGAGCAGTACCAAAGAAGACACCAGGAGTTTATGAACTGGATGTATATTCAGCGTTATCTGCTAAGATTGATTCCTTATTTCACAAGGTGAAAAACATTACCCAGTCAGCTAACGCAGCGTAGGCAAAGAAGGCAAATTGTGAGGAATGTGGAGCTGAGCATGTGACAGCAGAATGCCCAATTTTGACACAAGGAAAAGAGCAAGCAGATTTTGCTCAATGGGGACAACGTCAGCAGAATAATGTGTATGGAGAGACCTTCAACCCAAGCTGAAAAAAGCACCCCAACTTTTCTTAGAGCAACCAAAATCAGAACAGGCCACGGGGGCAATATCAACAGCAAGAGAAGAAGCCTCAATTGGAAGAAATATTAGGCAAATTCATGGAACAGACTAACCAATATATGGAGGCGAACAGCCAATTCATGAAGAAGACAGAAGCCACTCTTCAGGATCATAATGCAGCCATTAAGAATTTGGAAACTCAGATGAGACAAATGGCAGTTGCATTAATAGGTAGAGCACCAGGCAGCCTGCTAAGTAACAAAGAAGTCAATCCGAAAGAGCATGCAAAGGCTATAACAACGAGAAGTGGAGTGGAACTACCTGAGAGACAAGTGAATAATCCTGTAGCAAACAGAGATGAGGTGTTTCCTGAAGTAGAAGAGATTTTGGAGCAAGAAGAATAGACAGAAGAGCCAACACCGAGAACAAATAAAGGAAACTCAAGGGATAAAGAAACTGTAGCTGTGAACACCTATGAGCCACCCATACCGTTCCCACAGAGGCTGAAGAAGCAAAAGA
>NW_019244400.1:97045-97770 GCF_002742605.1 Olea europaea var. sylvestris | reverse complement strand
GCCCTTTTTGGGACTTTGTCTCAAGAGGTTTGTCCCTTACACAATCGTCTGATTCCTTTTTAATTGTTAGCGACGAATCCGCGGGAAACAAAATGTGAATCAAAATTCCCAAAATGTTTATGTCTACATTCTAAGACACATAAAAAGTGAGTTTCATCGCACTATCTACATGTGGATGTAAATCATGAATTGATTTAACTCGTATTACACTGGTATAAATTTTAATTTCTCATTATCTTGATATTAATAGCTCAAGTTTACACAAAGTTTTAAACTTAATCATAAAATATTCGTGATAAAATAAAATTACATGTTCATTGGTATTTATCACATCAATTTATATTCACTAAAAAAAGGAAAAAAGAAAAAAATAATCATAATTACATTAAACGTGAAAAATGTGGAATTAGCATGATAACAATTAATTAATCCGACAATTTAGTTAAATTAGACATGATAATAAATAAGCTACAAGTGTGCTCTCGTGTGTAAGTGTAATGAGTGCATTGGTAGGTACTAAACGATTATGCATAGAAGACACATAATTTTATCATTTTTAGTGTCATTATTAAATTATAAGCATGAATAATTTTAAATAAAAAAAGTTTAAATTTAATTTCAAGAAATCATGATGTCTCTTATTTATTATCTAGACGTTTTTAGTTTCAAAAAAGTCGAAAACAAAGGAATGAATATAGAGTTGAAAAATTGAAATTAGTATCTAC
>NW_019244400.1:59935-85472 GCF_002742605.1 Olea europaea var. sylvestris | reverse complement strand
GGCGTACCTCATTACTCTCTTCTCTAAAGACAAGTTAAATGACGAAACTAATTTCCTTGTGAAGGTCTTCTAATTCTCAAGCATCGCTGAAGGAGAGCTATCGAGGTGCAGAACATCTAACTAACAACAAAATATCCTCTTTACAATTATGTGCTAATAGATCTACTCCCACATATATTGTAATCATTAAAATCTAAAATTAAGCCAAATCAGTTAATTGATAACAACTTTATAAATAAGAGAGTTTCACGTGTTCAGATAAATTTAAATGTTCAAAAATTTCCTTGATCTAACCTAACCTATGCATACTACATACATTATGAAGAAGAAGCTAATCAAATGCTAGCTCAATTCGTCTTTTCTGGAGAGCCTGACTTGATAGACGGCCACATCAGTACTATAATTGAGCAGATTAGCTCAATTTTTGTCTATTTTATTTATCTTGCATACCTATTTTTATTTTCGACTACTAATTTAATTGTTAGAGTGAAAACGAAAACCTTATCACCCATTAGACGATTGTCTTAGCAAACTAATTGTGCTAAGTGTACAACCAACCAACATCGTAATCTTCCTCGTTTTGAGATCAACACAATTGATTTCGATAATGTTGGAAATTAGAAATTATAAAAAATACCTCGTCCATGCTCATTTGATCGCCAACTGTAATTGGGTGATACCTCTATCCACACCCTCGAATCTTGATTTTTAACATTAGACGCCAAGAATGAATAATGAAGGTAATTGGGGCCCTTTGTGAAGTAAATTAATGCTGTGTTTTTTAGCACTGACTTTCTGTCATTTTTAACCCTCCCTCTGTTCCTGTCTCGTTTCCATCGCCATTTCTTAAAACATTTCGATGAAGCCAATCGTTGATGCCCTAAACTAGAGGACAACTATCCTTAAAAATTGCACACGCACTACACACACTGTTACTACTACTAAACACCACTCACTGTCCTATTGTCACATGGCAGCTACAACTACTCGTCTCAAGTTCCAAACCCAGCCTATTAAGTCTAAACGCCGCCGCTGCCGTGAAACTACAATTACGGCCTCCTCCGCCGCCGCCACCGCCAACCCTTCAGTTTCGTCTGCCACCTCGTGTCAGCAAAGCCGTAGATTTGAAACGCCGATTATAGTTTCCCCGGAAAATTCTTGGTGCTGCCCTGCTTCTAAACCACCACCTCCGCCGCCGTCACCTCCGGCTGAGGGTATTGTTGCATCATCGTCATCATCACTGTCTCGCTCTTCCTCAGATCTGAAGATCTGTAACTCGCTTGCTACTATGGACTCCTACTCCACTTCAACTGCCATCTACGGTTGCGGTGCCGCCAGCGGAGGCGTCGCATCTCAGGATAATTTTCCGTCGTCCTTAAGTAAATTTAACTCCGCGCTCACGGCGGGTCTTCTTAACCCAATGTCTCCTCCTCCTTTAGTGGATAAAACTCGTTCAAGCCCAACCCTATTTGAAATGATGGCCAATGAGCCTGATTGCCTCCCCAGAGCCACAAACCTAATTCAAAACGCCATCGTTTCGGCTCAAAATCATCAGACGTCAAAGGTTTCTATAAACCCACCTCCTCAAGACAGACAGGCCTTAATGCACCAGCGTCTGATGGATCTTTTGGCATTGAGAAGCCCTGGAAATCAGTTTAACGATGCAGGGTCAGGGGATGTGAAGCTGACTTTGAGTTCAAAGGATGGTCTGAGCATTTCCATGAGCGTTCATAGGCAGATTCTTGTAGCTCACAGTAGATTTTTTGCTCTGAAATTGAATGAGAAATGGATTAAGCAGCAGAGGAGCTCTGGGCCGTACGACGTTGAGATTGCTGATTGCGATGATATCGAGGTTTACATTGAGACTCTGAGGTTGATGTATTGTAAGGACTTGAGGAAGAAACTCATGAAAGAGAATGTTCCTCGAGTCCTCGGAATTCTAAAGGTAATGCCAATCAGCGTACTGACTTTTATCTGTGTATATCTATATCTATCTGTTGCTTGTGTGGTTGAATACAGAAATGCATATGAATGTCAAAGATGTGAGTTTTCAAATCCTTATTAGTAAATGCATTTGAGATTAACGATTAGATCCATACACAGAAATGAAAGAGATAAAACAATTTGACAAGTGAAGCAGATTGAATTGACTTCAGACGAGTAGCTTATGAAAACTTAGAACTGAATGAGAGTCCCGTGTGGGTTGCTATGCAAATTGTCTAAGTACTGAAAAATGTTATACTGTCGGGGTAATATGATATTGATTATAATTCTGATGTCTTTTGCGGAGTTTAAATGATACTATGGATCTTGACTTATAGAGTATGCACTCTTTCAAGTGGAAATAATGATGATGAAGGATTGATGTGTATTAGTGCATTACTTGTAATCGCCGAGAATAAAATTGATGTAGAGTACCCTGGATATTTTGTATTGTTCTGTTCTGTTCTGTTCTATGTTGTGTTGAATTGACTGATATTTGACAGTGTGTGGCCTGATTGAAAATGCGTGGTTAAAATTGTTCAACAATTTGATAGTTTACATCTCTCTTGACAATGTATATGGAGAAACATATATTACACACTCTTGTAATACTGGTGAGGGTTTGTATGTTAATGTCATTTATGGTGGTGTCATGACCTTGAAAAATAGAGCTGTCTTACTCTTCTTCCAGAATTTACATTGAGTTTATCTTTGTGTGTTGTGGTACTTAATTTGGCAACACTTATGATTGTGTGGGATTATTTACCACAATGTATAATGTATCTAGTGTGTTGATACTTACATAAACTTAGGTATACAAAAGTAATGGACAGTTGAATAAATTTTTTAGTACATTAAGCTACTATCCACAATTACAAGGTGATGAACTCGGGTTAATGGTCCTATTGTAGGTGTCTGCAGCAATTGGGTTCGATGCGGGTGTGCTGTCTTGTTTGGAGTACTTGGAGGCTGCTCCATGGGCCGAAGATGAGGAAGAGAAGGTAGCTTCACTGTTATCAGAGCTTCGGCTTGAAGGGATTGGAGCCGGGGAAGTTTTGAAGAGGGTTTCTCTTGATGTCACATCAGGAGTTGACGATAGGAGTGACAATGAAGAAGTGCTGATCAAGCTATTGCAGGTCGTTCTCGAAGGAAAAGATGAGAAGGCGAGGAGAGAGATGAAAGTTCTGGTAACCAAAATGTTACGTGAGAACTCATCACATAATGATTTAAGGAAGGAGTCCCTGTACGCAGCTTGCAATGGATGTTTGCAACTCCTCCGTCTTCATTTTCTACAGGCAGCAGAATCTGACATGAAGAATGTGGGTCAGATAGCACGGCAGGCAGATAATTTGCAGTGGCTATTGGATATTATGATTGATAGACAGATTGGTGAGGATTTTTTAACGATATGGGCATCTCAGTCTGAATTGTCTAAAGCACATTCTAAAGTGCCCACAATCCATAGGTACGAGGTTAGTGGAGTTACAGCTAGGCTGTTTGTTGGCATTGGGAAGGGACAACTATTGGCGTCCAAAGATGCCAGGTGCGCCCTTTTGCAGATGTGGTTGGTACCTTTTTATGAAGATTTTGGGTGGATGAGGAGGGCATCGAAAGGTCTTGACAAGCATTTAATTGAGGATGGTCTTAGCAACACTATACTGACTTTGCCCCTGGCCTGGCAGCAGGAAATTTTAATGTCATGGTTTGATCGATTTCTTAATTCAGGCGATGATTGTCCTAATATCCAGAGAGGCTTTGAAGTCTGGTGGAGAAGGGCATTCTGGAGGCGTAACGTTGAGCCTGAGAAGCCTCGTCAATTACGGGTCATGACTGCTACAATAGAGAACTCCTGAGTTTGACATGCCGTAATTTCAGGTTCACAGTCTCGATTGGTCCAGTTGGATAGTATGAATTTATTTTATATTCTTCATTTCTAAACTGAATACTGGAGTTCATTTTGGCTGTGGAGTTCTGTAGACATCATCTGATTTGCGAAGTTTAATTCGATAGATGACATAAAAAACATAGATTTGCGAAAATTTCCCGGATGGTGGATTGCTTGGCTCCACCCTTCTGCAGCACTGGATTCAGACTGGATTCAGACATCATTTTTTTTTTGTTCTATAGGTATTCCTGTCACATATTCTTCGAGTCTCGAGCACACCAGCAATTAATTTGCAGGACTATTCTTCGGGAGAAAATTTACTTTATGCCTGAGTCTGTATCTCAAGGATGCCATCTTTTAAAATGAACGAAGATAGTAATTTTTTTTCTGGATTAAGCTTCAAATGGTGGAAGTTGAGAGTTTAATCTGTTGTCTTGTGAGTTTAATTTAATTGTCAATCGAGACATCCTGGGCGATGAAACTTGAAGACTTCTCAATCCATCCGAGTTAGCATGAATGCAGAATTTGTCACAAGTCGGACATAAATTGCAACATAAAGACGAGAAAGGCATCAATAAAAGACAAATTGGGCCACACATTGATGTCTTATAGGGCTCACATTAACTGGACTCAGCTTATTGTTAGTTAGACCATCTCTCTCATAGACTGTGACCTTAGGACAATGGAGGAACACATAGGGAACCTATGAAATAAAGGTTAATCAATAACCACCACTTCCCTTTTCATGTAACAACAAACTTCTATTTTATAATTTGGTAATACACAAAATTGGTAAGAACGTAAGGCTGTAAAGTTGATGGTGTCGGTGGACTGTGTTAAATAGTGCTTGGTCGAGCTGCACTAACTGTAGACGTACAATATTCCAATTTGTGTGTCAACTCAATTAAGATTGGAAAGAAGGGAAATTTAGACTAAGAAGTCAATATTATTGCAATGATTAGCGATTAGGAATCTTTGATCTTCTTATATGATACTTGCGTGCCTTCAATGTATTTCAATTTTCATTAGTCATTGAAGCATCTAATCTAAATTTAACATTTAAGATGATATAGTTTAACATAATAGGAGAGTCGATTAATTTCATTTTAGGTCACTGAACTTTCAGTGAGATATCAATTGCATTCAATCATATCATTGAATTTCAATTTACTTTCAACATTGGTCACTATGTTAGCCCTTATTAATTGACTTAACATCCAACCCTTCCTTAACTTCCTTTTATAAAAATATGTAAGTAAATTGATATCATTTACAAACAACTAGTAGATGCAAAATAATAAGATAGCCACACTTTCAAAACCTCCGCAGGATGAACATTGATAATTCAGTTTCTATACTGCACTTCTGGTACAATTCTGAAGAAGCGAAGTCGTGTCAATTATTTAGAAGATTGGTGCATAGTAAAAAAGGTTGAACCCCAACCTTAAGGATCCCCCACCGTCCCTGCCCTGGAGCATCGTGAGAGAGGTAAATCGCAGGTTATGCCTTCAAGGGTACAGGGTGGAAGGCTGCTTGTACACTTGCACTTACCCAAGAGCCAAATCCATATTTCAGGATTCGAACCCTTGACGCGGCAGCCTCAAGTAAAACTGGATTTTTCCACCCTCCCCTTTTACCACTTGAAGATATGCCCTGGGGGCAGATTGGTGCATAGTAGAAAGCACAAATGATTGAATCTGTAGTATAACCCAAAAACAGATAAATACTTGGGTAAGACGCACCGTTCTACATGGTGCGAGTCAAGTCTTGATGTGATCTCACCTTATTGAGTGAGATTGGGCCATCCGATAAGGTGATAGCTCCTCCTCATTAAATGGTTGTACCATGTAGGACGATACGATCATCTTACCCAAGTATCTCTCATCTAGATGACATGCTCTATGGATTACTGTTCCTTTAATGGGAAAATTGATATAAACCACTGTATTAATCTATAAATTCTTGTCTTTCTATAAGAAAAACAATGCAGTTGAATGCATGGAAATTTTTAAAACTTGTTTGATATTTTAATTTTTTTTCCCCAAAAAATTGCATGGAAATATTTAAAAGGTGTTTGAAATTTTAATTTTAATTTTAATTTTTTTTTTCAAAAATAGCATTTTAATGTAACTTCATGTTGCAATTTCTAGTTTTGTTGCCTTGCAACCTAATGTTTAACCAATACCAAACATGTTTGTTTCTGATGAGGAAATTTACCAGCAAAGTATGTGAAAAGGAATACACAACTCGACGGTAGTTTGTTTTACTTAGTATTAATATATGAAAATCAACCATTGCAAAATAAGATAATGTTTGATAATTAATTAAACCTAAGAAAGATACATTTTTGTCTGTTATACAAAAATTGTCTCATCATCATCCAATGAAAATGCTTGAGAAATTTCAAAGAAACTGCTTTAATTAATTACCAAAATTTGGTAGTTTTCAAAAGCTCAATTAAACCAATATATCTCTTCTAAAGGGTCAACTAATTAATTAGCAGAGTGCACGCCAAAATGGATCGAAGAAAAATTTGAAAGAAAATTTAATGTTATGAGAGAGAAGGGCAAGCGTGTTGTTTGATTAAATAAACTATGTTCCTTTTATAATGTTTAGACTCTAGAGTCATAAACGAGGTGGTTTATATATAGTCTGAGTATTGAGTGTAGGTTGGTATACTTTTAAGAGGAATAATTCAAATCGAACATTCTTTTCGTATTTAAACAATGTGAATCCTTAACAAGTTCATCTAAGATGTCGATTCATTTAAGAACATTCAATTGAAATTTAAATATCCATTTGAGTTTTAGACAAATCATCATTCATTTCAGCTTTTTGAACCACTTTCAGTCTTCGAGTTTCATTAAGAGTAATAACTCAAGCTCTTATATATGATGATCAATGGTTTCATATTAAATGATATGAGATTTATGGCTTTAACGCTTAGATCAATCAAGATCTTGGGATTAAGTTTAGCAACTACCCATTTATGAAAGTCGGGCACGCTCTTTAATGAAAATAAATAATTAATTAATTAATATATGTTCCGCAAAGAATGAAACATACAAACACTAAATTTAAATAAATAAGTGTATTTCCGATCTAAGATTTTACCCACTACCTTTGGTTGGTTGACAAGATGTAGAGTATTGTTTAATTTCTTTGATGTAAGACATCAAAGAAAACTGTGTGTTGTTCTATCAAACTTCTTTGGTGGGTTGTGACAATTAAAATAAACCATTATCTTATGTTAAAAATAAGATTTCTTCTTGTTGTGGACTCAGTATTTGAAGATGCAACCATATGGGGGATGAAAATGATCACATTGTGAGTTGTTAGAGTAACACAAACCATATGGGGGATGAAAATGATCACATTGTGAGTTGTTAGTGTAACACAAATTTATTTATTTTCAATAATTGAACATATTATTATATTTTACTTCAAAGGAGCATATCTAGTTAGATTCGGTCGATGAAGAAAAGTGCCATTTATTTAATTTTCTAAAATCATGGAGTACCGAAAGATATTTTTAAAGTCACGAGATATTTTTATGAGCATCAGAGTTTAGATGATAAAATGATATCAATTCTAAGGAATTCTCTTAAGAGCTAGACTTTATTTGATGGGTCCACAAAATTGATGACGATGTACATCAACTTGAAAATAATATTTTTGTTTGAAAATTAATTTCTCTATCTTAGAATAACCTTTAGAGTATGAATTTTCCTATTTGTACCCAGGCGTTCACACGCTCGATTACAAGCCCGTCACAAAAAGGGGGGCTGCGTCTAATAAAAAAAATGCGTAGGCCCCTACTATGAGGGACGTGTAACCAAGCATGTCAACACCCGAGTACATATAGTACAACCCTTTGGAGTATATATGAAGGTCAATTTTGGAAAAGAGAAAATGGCATTCCTTCATACAAGAGTTAGGCCAACTCTTGCTTCCCTTCGTAATAGCTAAAGAGTTCCACAAATGCTTTTCAAAAGAAATAGTAATTACATTTTTGATGAAAAAAATCTAAACAATCAGATTTGGATTTTGATTTTCAAACTCAATATACGTTTATAATTAAAGAGTATTAACATTCACCATTAGAAAGTGCGGTTTCAGCGATGAAAATTTATCGATGGTCAGTTTTCGTGCTAATAGCGATAGATGACCGACTGAATAATTAAACAAATCGATGGACAATAAACAATAGGTTTTTTTAATTATTTTTTTGATCAAGGATATTTTAATACCTACAAATTTACCAACAGGAATCTTTCGTTGGAAAAATTCCGTTGGTAATCCATTGGAAAAATTAATTAATTAACTAATTAATATTTTCGATAAATTTTAAAATAAACAATTCCATCAGTAACTATAGAGCAAAAAATAAATAAAAGTTCAAGTGGAAACAATCCGTTGGTAAATACTTTATTCCGATGGTAACATATGGAAAAATGAAAAAGGTTACTCCAAAAACATTTTTAAAAAAAATTGTGAAAAAATGGAAAATACAAAAAATAATAAATAAATTGTGAAAAAATGTAGGGTCTTGGATACATAAATTTTGGGGTCAACAATGAATTTCAATTTTGAAGTATTTTTTTATATTCCAAACACTCATAAATTTTGGAATAAATATTGATAATTTTAAATTGGGAATTTCTTTTTGATATACATTTAAAATTCAGAATTTGAGAATCACGAAATGTAACAATAAATGTTACAAGTGGTGAAATCGATGGTGATGTGCAACAATGAATGTTATATGTTGTTGGCCAGATAGGGATGGCGTATGAATGTTATAGATGGTGGGATTTACAGTGATGGTGGTATAAATTTTAATGTCATCACTAGTGTTAGGAAATAGAATACTTTGTCATTATATCTTTGTTCGTATAAGAGATATATCAAAATGTAAACACAGAAATAAAATAAAATAAAAATTTTCATGGCTGGATTGGAGAATTCGAAGCAATGACTATGTTTTTGAGAGTAATGTTATTTGCACATTTCAGTATACACTCCCCTAACGAGGTGAGAATGTACATATAGCAAAACTCATTTTTTCAATCCTAACCATCGTTACCTAACAAACATAGCAATGTAGGATGGTGTAGATGCTAAGTATTTTGTCATCCTAGTTGCAACTATGTTGTCAAACCAATCTATGCAATAGTTATTTATTTTAATAATCTTACAAGAATCTTATAAATCATATAAATTTTTTAGTAAGACAAATTATTATACATAAAATGCAACTGTTTGCACATTTCTAACGAAATTAACTTTAGACGTTATTCACTTAATATTTAAAGTTGTTAATCAATATAAAAAATTAACAATCAATTATAATCATCCTTTTTACTAATTTAATTACGTTTAAGAATAAGAAAATATTTGTACAGAAATGTTTAACAAATCATTTCATCTCCTATTTGATGACCATTATTTTGAGAAAATGGAATTTTAAATAGTGATTTTTGGAGAATATGTGGTTAAGAAGTATGACATTTTTTTTTTGAGAAGAATAAACAATTATTATAATAATATAATAAATATATATTTTTAAATTTAATACAAATTTGTGTCGGAATTGTTTTCGTAGGAAACTTTCATTGAAAATTTGGAAGGAAAAATAGGAATAGAATTAACGTTGCAAGAATAATGTGGAAATTTACCAATGGAAATAGCAACAGCAAATTCGTTGGTTATTTTTTTATCGGTAAGTAGGATTATGGACATAGAATGCTATGTTCCCGGGTTGGGTTTTGGCCATGCATGATTTTTTTTTTTTTTGGACTTGTTTCTTTTTTAAATTTAGTATTGATTGAACATTTTTTTAGCTAGTCTTACGAGTAAAAAATAACACTTCTACAGAAAAAAGGTGGACATCTTAGGCAGATAATGTAGAGTTGATTGTCTATTTTTCTGTTGGGGCTCGAGGTGGGGTGTTTTCTCCGAGCCCCAAGCTTTAACGGACTGTTTAGAACACTACTTTTTATAGGCCGAAAACATTGTATAACCAATATTAATATATAAACCAAGAAAGAAAATTTCAAAAGTAGATAAACCACAATATAAATTATGTGGTAAAATAGCTAATCATATTTAAAATGCTTCATTTGGAGGCAGAAGGGAAACAACATAGCATAAGACATTGAGGTACCTCCAAGAACTTTGCTGTTGAGGCTACCTACCACACCACGACAAGATAATTTATTTGAATGGTTGCATTATGCAACATAAATTGATGCAATTTGGTAATGATTTGTGTTTATTAGTAGCTTTAAGAATAATATTGAACATCCAATCATACAAACGCTTAGAAATAATATAAATTAAAAATATATATATGATTTAGTTCAAAGAGTTTTTGTTTTTTTCCCTTCAATTATATATATTCCATCTAACTTATTGATGTTAAGATATGTGTAATTGGTTGAATTCTCGGAAATTATACCGAAAATGAAAATTTTACTTTTTTAAAACTAGTTTTCAACTCGTTAGAAAGATAATTTCTTATAAATGATTTAAGAATCAATAAATTCAATGAACTTAGTGTCCATAGTTGTAAATATTAAAAGGTTACTGTCATTTTTTAAAATCTAATTCTAACCTTAGCTCCCTCCAATGAATAGATACTTAATAGAAATCTCATCATGTAAGAAAAAGGAAAAACTGAAAAACATATATATATAGCGAAATCTCACTTCAAAATTTAGTTAAGTGAGTATGAAAAGATTATTCTCTTAATATTTGACTGTCTTGATCAAATTAAGCTATTTAATTGTGCTTAAAATAGTTTTTAGATATCTATTCTTTCAACGTCACTAGTACTTTTCTAACAAGGGTATAAACTTCACTTTATTACTTAAAAGCCTTGTAAGCATATAAATATAGCACAATTTGATCAAGACCCTTTGATTCTATTCCATAATTAGTGTGATGTGATTAATTAGTTGGAGTACATAAGCATCAATAGAATCTTGACAGTCCATTCAAGGACCAAATGGAGTTGGATAGCTTTCTTTGTTACTTATAAACATATTTAGGGATTATAAATTATAGGAAAAATTACAGCAGCATTCCCTAACATTTTCATTTTTTGCAAACTTTACCCTAAACTTTATTTTGTGCTAACGGAGGTTCCTAACCTTTCATAAATATGCACATGAAGTTTATTTGGATGAAAACTGTCTAAAACACTGTTAGTTGATTAGAAAAATCAAGGAATCAACATTCAATAAAACCGTCCAAAACACCGTGCAAAAAGGTATCAACATCCAATAAAATTGTTGCAGAGCAGATGGTTCAAGAAATTTTCTCTGTCAACTAATGGTGTTTTGGACAGTTTTCCGTCCCGGTAGATATCAGGTGCATATTTATGAAAGGTTGGGGACCTTCGCTGACATAAAATGAAAGTTAGAGTAAATTCTGTAAAAAATAAAAATGCTGGGGACCGCTGGTGCAATTTTTTCTATATTATACCAACAAACTAAGATGTCGATGCTGACGGAAGCGTAAAAAAGAAATCTTAAACGCTTATTCAGAATATCAACCTTGATCGTAAGGGTTCGAAGAATAATTCTTTTGTTTTACGGTATTATAAAAATTCAACCAACCCTAAAGGACCTTACAAAAAGCATTTTGTTATTAAACGAAATAATAAAAAAAACTTACCGTAATTAACCACAAAGCCCTAATCGAAATAAAATAAAATAAACTCTATTAAGTTTATTAATACTGCAATCGTTGAGACATTGCTCTTAACTAAATTTACAAATGATCACAGCCTTACACGATCATTCAACTTACATGGCAATTACTAACTGCAATATTAATTAGACATTCACTAGGCAATTAATTATTCCTAACCGTAATCATTAATAAACTCAATTGATTTGCAAAACCGAAATATCATTGGAATTGATTTAATTCCACATATGCATGCAAGCCTTTCAACTTTCTTAGCGGAGCATGGCGACTTCTACTACTCCGATGAATAATGAAACACCTGCAAGAAGATGCTAGGACCATCTTTCCCATTGTACTTCTGGTGTGAGAATTAGTGATGCAGTTTAAGTGGATGATGAATGACTTAACGAACATGAAAGAGAGCCAGAAAAGTATTGTGAAAGGAAAAAAAATTCCCTAATAATTGTCACGTCTTTGAAGTATTTATAAGTGCTTAAAACCATGTAACCGCTAGACCATTTTCATCCATGTGTCTAGTGGTCGACGTCCACTCACTAGACCATTTTCATCCACTTACCTAGTGGTCAACTTCCGCCGACTAAGTGGTTCAAAGGATCGGTGATAATCATCTGGCAATTTTCAATCAATTAGAAGGATGTCCAAGTAGTTGGGAGTCATGGTAGACGATCGAACTTCCTAGTGGTCTGCCACTTAGTGGTCAGTCGATCGATCAATCAATCGTGACAATCGAACGATCATTGTGATATTCAGTCTATCTTGATGAATTAAGTTTATTATAGTGGTAATCTAACAATCATAGTGGTAGTCAGTCGACCGACATGATAATCGATAGGTCATCGAGGTAGTCGGTCAACCATTGCAATAGTCGATCAATTACTTTCGCTTGATTGACCATCATAGTCCACTATTTGTATTACATAGTATCACTTATACAATAACAAAAAGCTCAGTTCCTAAGGATGAGTCACTTGTTGTAATGTTACTGTTTTATTTGATGAATTTGAGATTGTAGAATGGTCCACAAGACAAATGGACCACCTAACCCTACCCTTGTTATCTTTTTCAAACTCTAGGACTGCTTAACCACCTGCTATTTACAAGTTTCAACGAACTTATATTTGACAAAACCCTCCTTTTTTCACCTGAAGTATTTGCACCTCTATATAATCCTACCATTTCTCTTTTAAATGTATCATTTATGTATTATGTATCTCTCTCTGTGTGTATATTATACATATATAAAACAAATATACAAGATAAATACATGTAGGTAAGAGATCGAAGAAATTTTATTTACGAGACATACATGGACTAGAGGTAGGTAAGGTCTAATTTTCAAAAAATAGAATCCAAATGATCAAAAATCATCCTTTTTTATTTTATATGTGTTCATTCTTCATAAATGAAAGAAAGAAAAAATAAGTCGGGTTGGTTTTGACCTGATTTAGTCCTTTCAGACATATAAAGTGTTGAAAAATTAGCTCGAAAATTCAATAAATAAAGAGAATCGGCTCGAATTTGATCTAAGTTGTCAAATCGATTCAAAATGGGACACCCATGCTGGTTTTTATTTAGCCTGCAATTCACGGCAATTTACATAAATAAAATTTTCCGTAAAAAATTCCAAGCAAGAAAATTCAGTGTATATTTTGGGGCTGATGTCTTTTAGTGTATATAAGATAAGGTGTGTATATATTATATAATGGAGGACGGACCACATTCCTTTAAAGAGACAAAAAAATAAAGGTGTATCAATTCAAAGGTCCACACACGTGATTTGCGCGTGACTACATCACCACCATTCCATTTTATAAGAAGAAGAGATTCTATATCCCGCACCTAGTCCTAGTGCCTAAGTGGCGTGATCTAACACGTGCTGATGCTTTAGAATCGAAGATTGATCAATCAAAGCATGACTTGCTTTGAATGTTAGATGATACACATTGGGACACAATTTTCAGTTTAATAGTAGACTTACGAGTGACCTTTAAACTCGGACAAATATATTGTTAGCGTATCTATTAAGAACCGGGCCAAGTAATTAAAGAACGAGAAAATATGAGCAATATGAAAAATAATGGATCACACAATAAACAAGATTTTTAGGAAACTAAAATTGTTTTTACTAAGTGCTTGTTTGGTAGGAATTTTTTTAATTGATTTTTTGATCTACATTAGAGATAAAGTGGATCCTACATGTAAGAGAAGAATTCAAAAATGACGGCTATAATAAAAAAATAACAATCAAAAAATTGATTTTAATTGACTTTTAATCCCTACCAAACATGCTCTAAATTTAATTCTCTCAATCTAAATTTAAACAATTCTCTCAATTTTCTAATGTATACAACAATGATCTAACCGTTATCTTGAGCCCATGAAGAGTCTACACCTCATGAAGTATATATAGGAGCCAAATTTTGGGTTATGAATGAAGTAAAATACAAAAATTGCGGTAAAATCAACTTCTTCCCAAACAGCGACGCTTGCTTCCTATTCTTAATTTTCCTGCTGGCGCATTGGTCTCGCACCCAAATGCTGTTCCAAGCTCCCAAACTTGTTTTTCATCCATTCCAAGGTGCTCCTTCCAATCAAACTGTCAATCCTTAATAAAATTTGATCTCTTATGAAGCTGGACTTCCAAACCAACATTATCTAGGCTTTCTCAATGAATCAAACCTTCAAATCACATGAAATTTGAGTCACAAACATAACAATATCAATAATAAGCATGCCTGATGCCTCTATATCTTGGTAGACCATATAATTGACAATTATTGAGATAAGCGCAAGTGATCTTCCTAACCTACCTAAATGCCTTAGTGCTTGACCAGTATAAAAATTGGGGTCGATTTTGATAGAATATTGTAAATTTTGATTGGATTAAAGTTTATATGAGTTATGACTGAGTTCTTATCAATTTAAACTGATTTGGGAACAAGAAGACAACCTTCCCAGTGCATCTTTTAGGTCTGATACCATTTGACACAAACTGTTCGTGCATAATCTGGATTTTCCAAGACAAGATACCATCATCTTGAGTTAGCCTTCCACCCACATGACCAACAAGCTCGACATAGATGAACACAATACTTTAAGTAGGACACAACGACAATACTTGCACATAATGATATCATTAATGGACATTTAATAGTATAGGTAACGTACAACACATGAAAATCCTATCGGTCCACATGGGTGGGGGAGTTTGCTAGGCATATGATTAAGGGAAGTGCTACATGTACATAATTGTCTACATAGTGGTGTCCATAATTACACATGATATCAGATCCAACCTTTAATTCAAATTTCACACTTGCACATCAACAATCGGATGATTGCCACATCACATTATGAATACCATTATGTGTAAAAATTATGTACAATTAAAATTTTCCTATGACTAATTGCACATAAGCATGCTATCCAAAAATTCAAAAATTAAAAAAAAAAAAAAAAAAAGACCTTTAAACAAGATCAAACACGTCAATAATGAGAAAAGAAAATTGAGATATTTTAAATGTAAATTTCTAAATCCAAAAGTTATTTCACTTTGCAGGTGGTATAAATTCCATTTCGAAAATTTTCTCAAAAAGGGTAAATGTTGTACCTTTTGGCAGTGTATGGAGAAAATTGGAAAAAGAAGATGCTGGTCCCATTTTAGGAGGGAGAGATTGGTGGAGGGCTTTTAATAAGGGGTCGATTTAATTAAAATTAGATGGAAATATTGGACCACCTCATCTCAACCCTACACAAAATTTTGCATCTAATTCCAATCTCTCTCTCACACACAACACACATTCTCTTCTACCCAAAGCTCTGTGTTGAAAGCAAATTTGATCAGAATATCAGCCCCACACTAGTTTGAAACAGTTAAAGGCCATCTGAAAAAGCCTGCAAAAACTAGAGTTTTAACTCCAGCTATAGGGATATTCAACCTATCAGTACTTACACACATATTTTGTATCTATCCATAAGTTTATGATTGTTCCTTCAATGATTTAAAACCAACCCATATTTTAAGTTTTCAAATTCTTGGATGGTTCCAAGTATTATTAATATTATTTTTTGATTGGTGGGAGCACGTAATAATTGAGCAGATTTTGTACGAAGTTTATTTTGTATGTATTTACATTGACTCACATGAACGAGAGAGATCAAATCAAACGATCAAACTATGGGTCATCATCAACCCCTATTTCTCTATCTTCCTTCCTAGATTGGCTTCATGGTTGGGTTATTACGGGCACAAGTGTTAGAAACAAAAACAAGCCTAGCATGTTTCCCTCACGTTATAAAGTTCACTAATTAGTAAATTTAAAAATATTTCTTTTAGTAGATCAATCATGAACAACAAAATCAGATCTTTTAAATAAAAAGGTTCGACCTGAATGTCTCAATTGGGTCGAAACCTTTACAACATCTTCATAATCAATCCATTCAACATTTTCTTAATAATATTGAAAATAATACATCAAATTGAAAACACATAAAAGATCAGGAGAGGCCATACTAAGAATTTGTTACTTTTAAAAAAAATATGTTTACTTTAAATTTAAGTTAATTAACCCCCCCCCCCCCACTCAACCATCCACCCTCGCTCCCAAACCCACCTTAACCTCCACATATGGTTAACACAAACATCTCAACATAGTCCACTCTTTCATATTCATCTCTCTCTTTCTCTCTCTCAAAGAACACCCATATGGATAATTTTTTGTTTGATAGATTGAACTTTGGCTAAGAAGGTTGTTTTTCTGATTTATGGGGTGGGTCTTTCTTGATTCTCAGTAACAGAACCAAGAAAATCCAGATAAAGAAGAAGGTACAAAAACCAGAAGATTTAAGGTCTATACGTATGGCGGATCAAAGTGGTGAAGAGAAAACCGGGGAAATGGTTACATCTACTGGATACTGTTATTCTAATCATGATTATTCAACTGGAAATCCAAATACTCAGACTCATCTGGTTAGTCAGTTGCAACAATTTGAGCATAATTCCGAGATCTACAACTTGACTGCTGGAATGGAAATGATAGGGTTTCCATCAAAGAATCTGCATCAACAAAATGAAAACACCTCAGTTTTGTGGAAGGAGTTCTTCAACAAGCCCGGGGTCGGTCGTGCGTCGTCATCCAAGCCCACATCAACAAGTGAATTCTATAGCCATGATTTAACAGGTATATCTGATACGACAAATGAGAACTTGTTGGATTCTTCATCAGCTTGGAATAATCAGAATAGATTGATGGTGGATGATCCATCTTCGAGGTGTATTTTTCCTGGTGAAGGAAATGAAAGGCGCCTGTCACTCTCTTTGAGTTCATCAAATCCTGGAGGTACTGGGATTCATCAGTCTTTTGATGTTGGACATCAAGATGATTTAAGGTTTGGTCCATCAAGTTCTAGTTCTGTGAATATTCAACAACACTTTCATATTAGGAACTCAAAGTACTTGGCTCCTGCTCAAGATCTTCTTAATGAGTTCTGTAATCTTGGTACAAAACACTCTGTGAATCCATCAAAGCAAAAGATTGAGAAGAACAACGTATTGGATGATGAGAATATCATAAAAAGGCAATCTTTGTATTCTCTTGATCTCCTCGGGTTGCAGAAAAGAAAAACCAAGTTGCTTCAACTCCTAGATGAGGTAGATTTCTTTACTTAATCCATACTATCTTCTTCAGTTAAAAACCATATGAACGGAAAATAATCGAGACACAGTACCAAATATGAATTATAAAGATAAAAGTAAGCTTTATTTCACAATTTTAACTTTTAAGGGTTGTTGATTCACCTAGTTTCTCAGGCTCATCCACTAATGCTCACGTGGCGACAATCCAGCAGTTCCATTTAATTTGGAACCCTCTTTTCTTACAAAAAATATACAATTACTACTTGATTCTGTACATATTTTATGCTATAACTTACAATCTTGTATCACTTTTTTCTTTTCACTGTTATATTCATTGGTATGTGTAGGTGGATAGAAGGTACAAGCACTACTGTGACCAGATGAAGGCTGTGGTATCATCATTTGAAGCAGTGGCTGGAAATGGGGCTGCAACAGTGTATTCTGCCCTAGCTTCAAAGGCCATGTCAAGGCATTTTAGATGTTTAAGAGATGGAATTGTTGGGCAGATTAAGGCCACCATGAAAGCAATGGGTGAAAAGGACACTGCTGCACCGGGCACAACGAAAGGGGAGACACCAAGACTTAGACTTCTTGATCAAACTTTAAGGCAACAAAGTGCATTCCGGCAAATGAACATGATGGAAAGCCATCCATGGAGACCTCAACGAGGATTGCCCGAAAGATCGGTTACTGTTCTTCGTGCTTGGCTTTTCGAGCACTTCCTCCACCCGTAAATTCCTTACCTCTACCTTCAATTCTTGGGTAGTTCCTAACTAATATGGCCAAACAAGCACGAAGTGTTAACATTGAACATATTTAGGTTTATTACGAACTAGATTTCTTGAAAGAACCATTAATGTATTCTCCAAACAAAAAAGAAACTTCCCACTTTCTGTTCTATGTACCAAGGTTTGTGCATGTTTGTCTCGATAACTAGTATGCAGAACGAGCCAATGTTTGTTAGTTTTCCCCACCACTATTAAGAGTCCAATGCTCAATGCCTACAGCAGTATATTTTTCATTTTTTTTCTGGGATATTTTCTTGGCACGTTTTGTAATATTTGTGTGGATTTGATTCTGCTACAACTTCCATAGGTCCCATCTCGTTCCCAGTACTCTCTATAGTCCATTTAAATATAAATTTAATTTTTTTTCTCGTTATGATCGGAAGAAGTAAAAAGTACATGTGAATTTTAATGCAACCCGCAGGTATCCGAGTGATGTAGATAAACACATTTTAGCCCGCCAAACAGGACTCTCAAGAAGCCAGGCAAGTCCTACTCTTCCAAATATTATTTAAATCAAAGCCCATGAATTAATTTATGTAATCAAGAACAGATATTCTTTAAAAACATTTTTGGCATTAAAATATTGAGGATATTTTAATCATGATATTGTTTTCTTGTCAAGGAAGCTAAATGATTTTTTTAATTTGTTGTGCAGGTGTCTAATTGGTTCATCAATGCTAGGGTGAGACTATGGAAACCAATGGTGGAACAAATGTATTTAGAAGAACTAAAAGAACAGGAGGGCATGAATGATGATTCTGTAACCAACCTTGATGATAATCAACTGAATTCTTTGAGAAACATAGACGAAAAGCCGAACCACGATCAACTTGCGAGAATCGATTCCGAGTGTCTCTCTTCAATTGTAAAAAATCCAGAGAAAAATGATAGCAAAAAGAGTAAAACCCTTCAAAATGATCGGCACCAGCACCAGCACCAAAGTTTTGGTAGGGTGGATGACTCATCATTTGGTGCTATGGAATTGGATTTCTCTTACAATCATCATTCAGCAGGTGGGGCCAGCGCGGCTCATGATTACGTCGGCAGCAGTAGTGGCAGTGGCCGTGGCGGCGGCGGTGGTGGTGTGTCATTGACATTGGGATTACACCATGAGAGTGGTGTTGGGGTGAGCTTAGCATTTTCTCCAGCCTCCCAAAACTCACTTTTCTACCCTAGAGATCACATTGAAGATTGTCAAACAGTACAATACTCATTCTTGGATAATGAAAACCAGAATCTGCCATACAGAAATTTGATGGATGCACAACTGCTGCATGATTTGGCTGGATAGTCCCGGATTTTGACGAACTATATTGTGCTATGTTGAAGAGATATCTATCTAATTTGACTAGAATCAAGAGATTACTGAAACTACTCTATGATTTGGCTGGATTAGGATAATTTATCTGCAACTTGGATTAGATATACAATCAAACTAATTTGCTGTAATGGCTGGTAGCTAGTTTTTGGATTGCTTTTTGTTTCTTAATTAATTAGAACAATGTTATTTCAAGGGGTGATATATATCATTGGTTCAATCTCTTGTTTTGCTTCATAAAGTTCTTATAGGTGCGGAAACTGTTTCATTTTGTTAGAAAATATGGTACGACTTATTATTTATGCATGTTTTGGATTTTGAACCACTCAATCTAAAAATCTAAACTATTTGATATGTACGATATTTATATAATACTTAAATTTAAATTTAAATGTGCCCCTCATGTGTATATATGTATTGTTGAGATAAATTTTATAAGTAGTCAATTTTAAAAACTTATTTAAACGGTAATATTTGTGTGGAATTTTGCCTCATATTTTTTACAAAATAATACATCAAAAATTCATAATTTGCGGAAGAGAAAATTATGGTTTAGCTAAATCTTAAAAGAAAGACGCCTTCGAAAATGCAAATAAATACTTAAGTTTAACAAAATTAGCCTTTGAACTAAATTCTTAAAAATTGCAACTTTCAATGAAACCAAACATGTCTACAAAAGAAAGTTACTTAAAGTAACATTTAAACTTTAAACATTTTTGGCTGAGTTTAAAAGTTAAAAGTAAAACAATGTTTCGCCATTTTTGTACACTTAAAATATTAAATTTCCCATGGTTTTTAAGAAAAAGTTAGTTTTCCTTCTGCGACATTTTTATAACTCACGAAAAACTTAGAAAAAGAAAAATATTTTATAATATCAATAAAAATCTATTGGGGGAGGAGGGGGGCAAGACACTCTATCTCTTCATTTGATAGCACAAGCTAACTGATAATGGTATCTGTGGATGTAATTTAAATATAGGTTCCAATTTTGTTAGGGCACATAGGATTTATTATTATTATTATTATTATTTTTTTTTTTTGGTTTCTCATAAAGACAATTTACATTTAGTTGCAAAGTCTGCTAGATTTTCAATCTGAGATTAGGACTGTTCATGTACAAATTACAAAAAATCATTTCATAATTGTGGTCCTTCAATAAAGATAAATCTTTCAGGCCCCAAAGAACTGCTCGCTTTTCACTAGTCAACAATGGAATTGTAATTGCTACCACTTTCCACCATCTAAAGGTTCCTCCGTTAACTTTTGGGAATGAAGCATAAACATTGATGCAAAATTTCGTGCAGCGCGTCGAACATTGCTAAATATTGGCCGAGCCACCTAGTCGATCACTATATTTGAGTTCAAGTCTTGTCATCATCTATTTATAGATTAACTTTTTAACTAGTCAAATTTTAATTTTAATCACACATTGCATTACTTTTATCAAATATTTTAAAAGTTTTTATCAAAAAGTTTTTTTCGACATTGACCAAAAATGTACAAAAAGAAAGAATACGGCCTTTGTATGTAGGTCTTGTCCACGCTCAAAAACCTTAGACTTTTAAATGAATTGGTCTATGATCCCATTTACATTTTTACCCTTATGTACTACATGTCTATTTATAATTAGCTCATTTTTACGAAAGTTGTATCTCAGTATTTACCACTAAATTGATTTAGAAGACTCAAAAAAGCACGCTAAGCATTTTAAGTTTTGCTGTATACTTTCAATGGCATTAGAAAATTACCATTTGAATTAATTGAATGAAATGAAGTAAATAATATATAATTTGGTTTAAAGGTAATATTAAAGGTTGAACCCCAATCCTAAGAGCCCCCACCGTCCCATCCATGGAGCATTGTGAGGGAGGTAAATCGCGGAATACGTCCCAACAGGTCAAGGAACAAGAATTTGCCCGTACACTGGTACCCACAAAAAGTCCAATTCCATATTCAAGAAACGAATCCTCATACTGCAGCTGTCAATAAGGCTGAGACTACCTCACTCCTTTCCTTTGTACTACTGGGTTATGTCTCGGGGGGCGGTTGAAAGATAATATTGAAACTATACAAAGAAATAAGAGTGCTCACAGTCATTATCTGTTTCTATTTAATGCTATTTTTGTTGTTTTCCCCCTACATTTATTGGGTGTAGCACTGTCGAATTATTGCATATAACATGCTATAATAATAATAATAATAATAATAATAATAATAATAATAATAATAATAATGATGATGGTATATAAATTCAAACGATCAGAAGTATATGATTTCAAATGATCAGAAAAATATCCTGGAGAACATTATGGAATTTCTGTTTCGGAGAATATTATGAAATTATTTCCACATGTATGTAGCATCCCCTCAAATTGAAGGCTCCAAGTAGGGAGGGGTTAACAAAACAGCTTTCAATTCGTCAAACAGAATCGGAATCGCAATTTTGTGTGTATTAGTATTGTTATGTTTATGTTCAGAAGGTTTCAATTTAAGCCCCTATCTGGGAGCGATTCTCTCAGATTTTAAGCAATAATTATAACGTTATACACAATAAGTCGGTCCCACTTCAGCCGCAACTAGTTGACACACAAAAAAACTGCCGTCTTATTTTTAATTTGAAATCCCATAATAGCCCTGATTAATAGAATTGAATGCAAAAATAAACTTTTAAACCGTTCAAAATGGTCTAATTGATTTGGTTTGTTTAAAAGATAAAATAGCTTGATTTGGTTTGAGAATAGTTCAAAATCAGTCAAACTCATATTGTATGCACTCTGACGTGAAAAGGGTACTTCACATCAGTGTTTACAATGCTTAGAGACTAACCCAATTATATGGAGCAAAGTTGATACGAAGAAAGGCTACTAGATTTTGTTGCAGTATTCATATTTACTCGTCGAATCAGCACTCCACGAAACAATGTGGCTTGTTAGAAAACCCTTTCACTAATGGATGCTAAGACGATGGAATTGGAGCAACTTGAAATGGCATAACACTGAAGCAAAAATATTGACATGGCCTTTTCCGGAAAATATATTTATTTTGGTTTTGACAGGACTCTTTATAAGCATAACTAAGTTATTGAATGAATTTTCCAAATTGAGATGAATGGAAGATGCCTATTGCGGGTCTGGTCTCTGCTTCCTCACATTTAACGATTAGCAGTGAAGATTTCTTAGGCAGCCGACACTTGTGCTCTGTTGAAATTATTTAGTTGCTGAACAATGTCCCCATTTAAACTGCACACATTTATGTGTACATTAAAGTTCCCAAGTACTCTTTCATATGCTCCCCGTGGTCAAACTGTTTGGAAAGCTTCGAGTGTGCCTGACTGACAAATAGTTTATGGTGCATTTGGTATTTGGTTTGCCGTTTTAATGTAATTTTCAGTTTTCAATTTTGCAAATTACTGAAAACGTGTTTGATCTAATATTTTTGAAAATGCTGTTAAATTTATAGCAGAAAACTCGAAAAGCATTTTTTACGTTTTGAGTATTTTCGGTGAAAATTCTGTAAACACTCAAAACAATGAAAACGGGCGTTTAAATTAGATTTTAATGAATATTTTTTAAAAAATAAAAATATAAAATTCTAAAGAATAAAATTTTAAATTAAAAAAAAAATACAAACTTTGAAAAATAAAAAAATCTGAAAAAATAAAATTCTAAAACTTTCCAGAAAAATAAAAAATAAAAATAGTTCTAGCTTTACATAAAATTCTAAAAACATATTTAAATGAACAAGGGTAAAAACATTCTGAGTCCATGTTATTAATTTTTACTTTGATTATCCGTATTTTTAACTCAATTTATTATTTATTTTTATTTTACTTTTGTAGTTGGAAAAAATATCGTAAAATTCACCAAATTTAAAATGTATATATATTGCTTGATAATTTATAAACATAAAATTTTCTATTTTTACTGAATAATCAAATTTTTTTGGAATAAAATGTTATAAAATAATTTTTAAAAATTTCAAACCAAACGTTTTTTTAGCTTTTTGTTTTGAGAAATAATTTTTCAAAATGACAAACCAAACATGTGTTTAACAATTCAAAAACTAAAATTAAACTCAAAATTCAAAACTGAAAAATAAAACACAAACCAAACGTGCCTTTAGTTTTCTTGATTAGTAGCACTCTTACGAGCCTGACATTTCTTGCCACCAAATGTCTGTTGTGCCTCCTTTTTAGAATTCAGCAAAATTCTCGAATCACGGGGTAATTTAAACTACGAAGTTCCAAGTTTTTGTTGATTCAGATGATGCCGGGTAATTAGATTAGGATTGACAGTTTTATTACACATTCTATTGCTAATGGACACACTATGATATTGGTTCTAGAAGTTTTATTTGGACGAATAAATGTTCTCTCGTACGTGCTGTAACTCCAATTAAAGATGCAAAAGGACCAACAAATGATGTTCAGCCAGCTATACTGAATAGTGATTTTCTCTCTAAAGAAGCAGAAAACATTACTCTTCCTTCAAGTCTATTGGTAAGATTTTCAATTGCTAAGTTCTTGAAAAATCGTGCAGCATGCTGTTGAAACCGATGGCAATCTTGAGGTAATGATATACATTTCATATGATTATTTGTTTTTGACAATGTAATTGTTCATAAAAGAATTTTTCTTAAGATCTTGTCCCATTTAGCTGGATTTGGCATCTAAACACTGTTGCATTTGAAAAGGAGCTGAAATAGAAATATCAGAACGTGAAGTTCAAACTCAGAATCGTTATATTAATGAACGGGGTTGACTGCTGTGCTCTTAGGAGTGTGTCATGTACAATAAAACTAGTTATGGTGGAAGGGATGCTTTTAACATTGTTGATGCTATTAGCCAGAAAGTTGGACTTACATCAGACTTTTCAAAGTCAGACGAAATGCAGAAAAGTTCTCTCTTTATGTCTGCAAAAGTCAGCTCTGCCCCATAAATCATCAAGAAGATCTACTGCTACAAGCGTGGCTGAAATTGAAGATTTTCACAATATGAGACTACTGATCAGAAGAAAGAGGTTCATCCAATTCTTGTATCGATTCTTGATCCATTGTTTGCTCTCCTTGTAAGGAAAATATTAGAGAACAAATTGTAGAAATATATAGTCACCTAAAGAGCTAGGTAGTGCCAGCAGAACTGGAACAGAGCGATGGGGAAAATGATGATGATTGTATCAAGCGGCTGAAGAGATTTGCAGAGAAGTGCTTTGAGATTCTGGTACTTTCCTATGGATAACTTGTGGGGATTCTGAACAAATTTTCCAGAGAATGCAAGAGGGTCTAAATATTATTAAATTCATCTTGGCTTCAAAGTTTGAAACCTTCATCTGAATGTTTTTAATTGATTTATACAATCAATTTCAACTCATTAAGGCAACTTTGCTGACAAATTGCTGGAAGACATTGCTGACGGACTTGGCGAAGATTATGAGGAAGAAAGAAAACTGATCTTATCTTTCTTTATAGGTTCTGAGTTATCTCGTTTACAGTGTTGCCATTGTTTAGTTTGCTACTACACATCTTGTATGCATATTCAGTGAATGCATATTTCCTTTACACAACCTGAATAGTAATACCTGTTGGGAATTGATTTAAACATGCACAGCGGAATTTAACAAACTTCAATTCCCATTCAGGATTCAGCTTTGTATTTAGATAAAAACTGTGATGAGAAATATACCTTTTGTGTGATTTGCAAACTTTTTCGCGTTATTCCTATCCAGCAGCTTGAATCTGCCTCCCACAGCTGTCCAATTGTACAGCCTCCAATGAAATCCACACAAAGAGAAGACAGCAACTGCTAGGGTTTCTTTCTTGTGCTAGCAAGAATAATGAATAATTTAATGGACCTCAAACCCTAACTGCATATATATATATATAAATCCAAACGGACCCGGCCCGGTCCGATCCAATATTTAATTAATCCAATTAATCAAACCCGGTCCATGAATTAATTAATCCAATTAATTAATTCGGGATTATAAATAAGAAATTCAATTAATTAATTTATCCAACGATTGTTAAATTAATCAATTAACAATTTGCAGTCTTCCAATTCTCTTTTGTGTGCGACCCATTAGGTTCCCGACCACGATGCCTAACATCGTGAAATATTATTTTGATCTAATCAAAATCGATAAATTAATACACCCTTTTAATTTATCGTCAATTCACATCCGCCGTCCCTGATTGACATCTAGCAATGTGTCAGG
>NW_019244400.1:49127-56430 GCF_002742605.1 Olea europaea var. sylvestris | reverse complement strand
AAAAAAAAACCCCAGAAAAAGGACCTTAAAAAAGAACAAAAAACAGTAAAGGGATGAAAAAAATCAAGAACATTAACTCACCTGGTGAAAACCGAGTTCTTTAGTGAGTGGAACACCGAGTTCAGCCATACAAGCCTGCATTCTATCATCAGACCCATACAATCCAGGGTACCTCTGAATGCACCTATCTTGCATTTTCTCAAGAGCCTTAGCCAAAGGGTAGCTTATAGCGAAACCCCCACCTCCATAAGCCATTCCATAAGAAAAATAAATGTTCTGCAAATGACTTTCGCTCAAACTCCCAATGTAATAATACTGATTATGATCGTATTTGTTCAAAATCCTCACCAAATTATCTGTTACAAACACTGTATCATCATCTCCCATTACGAACCATCTTACATTCTCCATCCCCAACCTTAAAGTCTCCGATACTATACGAGAAATCCGAATAGCGGATCGGTGTCCCTGCTTATTCTTGTAAGAAAATCTCGACGTGTCACCTGAGATTCTCAATTGCGGGAGCCTCCCAGATTCATTTCTATAAGCTTTTACATGGCTATCGAGCCAAACAATGCCCCTCATTTTCCTTTCAGGCTTCCACCATAACTTTATGTACTCCTTTCTCTTTTGCCATAGCTTGGCCGATGCTGCAATGCCAAAAACTATGTGTTCCAAACCCGTTTTCTCATCCAATTGATTAGGGGATATCGTCGACGATGTTGCTGCAGTTGTGTTGTTTGATGATTTATGAAGGGAAATGCTATTGCGGCGAGTAAGGAAAATATCTTCTTCGCAACTAGGGGGAGAGGAAAGGAGCTTCAATGTATACACTACATAAGTGGCTGAAACGAACAAAATCAGCCACACCAAGAGCTTAGGCAAGGATTTACCCTGCGAACTCGACATAGAAATGGGTGACCCGGATGGGGTTCTAATCGAATCCCAGAAGATTTTTTCCGAATTATTCTGGGTCACTTTCATTATTTTTTATCAAAAACTCAGAACAAAAAAAAAAAAAAAACGAAAAAGGAATCAAGAACAGAAATCAATTCCGACTTTATTTAAGTAAAATAATTTTTCGAAATATTCTTGGTGAAAATTGAGCTAATGCAGTGAGGTTTTTGATTTTCGATGGGATATGGAAGGGAAAAGATTCAGATCTGGGAAAAAAGATATTGGATTTCACATTTAATGAAGAACAATTTTTTTAGATAAGTGAAAATCAAGAAGAAGGGTGAAGAAGAGCATGGTTGCTAGCTTGCTTTACTCTTTCGCAAAAAGAGAGCTATACATACATAAATTCTAGTTTCGGTCCCACAACCAGTGCAAAGTGTATTTATAACAAGAATGTGGACACGTTAACTACAAGAAATATGTCCTACTATTATATAGTTGTTATCACAATATATACGGTATAATATAGCAATTTAGACAATGATCTATTTTTTCAATGAATGATGTGACGAAATTCATGTTTGAGGCCCATTTTTTGTGTTAAATGCATTTTAAAATAGAAAATTAAAGGAGAACGCGTTATTAAATAATAAGGAAAAATTTGAATTTACGTATAATATTTTTTTTATTGAAGAATCCGTATTTGAAAAAAAAAAGGGAGAACAATATATTTTTTTAAAAATGAAAATAAAACAAGGGCATAATTAGATCAAAATCCCATCAATCAAATAAATTTTCCAATTGCATTTTGACACCTCATCATTATGTAAAATTTATATAAATAATTATATACAAGATGCATTTTTCATAATTTGTTGGTCGAGGGTGTGAATACTTATAAATGTGTGTATGTATAGGTGGAGTAGAATTATCTTTTTAGAATACAAAGCGCGTAGCATGAGGGACAGATAAATTTGCACGGCTTCGTAGGTGAGCTGTGTCGGTTCATGTCCTACGCGTTTTTTTAGATCATATATAACTATTTCACATAATTCAATTTATAAAAAAAAGTTATTCTGTCGTAATTATAAGTAAAAATTATTATGTTATTATTTGCTCTAAATTCAGATAATAAAAAAGTTACTATTTATAACAAAATATCTTTCATCTCTCTTTATATTCAATTGAATGTTGATACTCTCATAAATTATTTTCCATTATTAATAAGCAAATTAAAATTCGCTTCATTCAAGGCCTTAATTTTCGTGTAGTATTACGCTAGCCATTAAGCAGATTCAAATGACAAATGCACATGGATCGTTAATCAGTGACCATTTTTGGTGGGTTACAATTGGTAATCCTAATTAATTAATCATCAAATTAAGAACAAATTTGTCATCGATTAGTAAGTAGGATGGTGGCGGGGCAGTGGTGATGATCTTTAGGGCACGATCAAAATTAAAATATTTTTATTTCAATCGATACGTGTCTAGATTAATCATGATGAGAATGCACGGTAAGACGTATATTTTGTCACCTCTAATACCATTCACATATTTACCAATCAATGATCAGGCATTGAGTTTGTTCTTCAATGACCACAAGTTCGAGTCTCCTCGGAACCACTGAGATAAGTATCCGGCTGTAAATTTTAGGGATATATGGGATTAGTTGAGGTGCACGTAAGTTGGCCCAGACACCCATGATCATTAAAAAAAAAAAAATCGGTGTGTCATGTCATCGATGACTAACATAAACTAAGTACTAGTGTCCATTATATTATTTCCCTATTGTCTAAATGTAAAATTATACAATTAGAGTTAATTGGTGGGATTTCAGTTTGTACAATCACCTAGTAAATGAAGGACAGTTACGAGAGAAGGGTATATAGAAGATTATAGGAATTGGCATTAAATTATATTTAATTATGTAGCTATCGAAATTGCTTAAATATTGGGAATTAATATATCTTTTGGAGCCTGCAATAAATATTTTTTGGATAAAGCAGAACCCATATTTTTTCTCCCTTTCCAAACCTTTTTCTTTTAATTTCCTCCTCTATTTTGTACAAAAATGAAAAATGAACACTAAAAGTTGCGAGTAAGACTCGGAATATAATTAAATATTTTACCACTTATTTTTTGACAAACTTACCAACAATGCTACAAAATATATCAACAAAATTTATTTTCATTTCTATGTGTAAGTATGTCAACATACTTTACATGATCGCAATTGCATCATGTATAATATTTAACACCCGACTCATTTGATTGTCAAAGGTTTAGAAAACATTAATTAGTGCAACCTAAGTCATATATATTGTTTTGTAAATTTATTAGTCAAGAACCAATATTAAAAGTTATTTTTCACAAACATTTGGGGAGTTGTTGTTGGGCGCAGAAGCTCAGATACCACTCATTGATCCTAAACTGGATTATAAAAAATGAAATTTAATGATAAAATTGAAGTAAACAAGATCACACCACGAAGACAAGATTTAAAATAAAAAAGAATAAAAAGGGTTAATCGCAGAAGAACAATATTTATTACTGGACAATATGGAAAAAAACAAGTACAACTTAGCAAAAAATTACTTCTCACAAAACTGACAAAGGAGCCCCATATTTATAGGGAAAAATTCATTCTTAAAAGTAGAGTTGTAGATGAAATAAAATGCTTAAAAGATTCCTTATTTGAACTTTTCAAGTCCAACTCAAATTCCAACTCCCAATGGACTTTAAAAGTGAACTTTAAAAAGAATTTGACAATTAAACTTGAATAGAATTCCTCAAAGCATTCCAACTAGAATTCTTCTTGATGTGCACTTCAATTATAATTCTACAATTATTTCAACAAAAGAATTCGAGTCACCCCAAAATTCTAACAACCTCCACCTTGATACGAATTTCGATGCAACTGAACGAAACTCCTAGATTTCAAATCCGTCTGCATCGAAATGAACTGGTCAATCTCCTCAATGTAGTAACCAAACACTCCATATAAACCAAACAATCTTCCTGTGTCCGGCATCCACAAGCAACACCTGAACCCAATCCTAGGGTTCCCAAAATTCCTCCTCGAAGAATAAATATTGATCACACATGGTCAAAGCACACCCTGTAGTAAGAACCAAACAAGATGCTTGATCAGAAGGCCCATTGCTGAAACTGTCACCTTCAACGTCCCTAGAATCATCCCAAACATTACTGAGACCACGGTACCTACACTCGATGAGTCCAACCCCAGCAACTGAACACGGTGTACCCGCTGAAATTGGTGACAAAGCGAAATCACCAACACTCTCCTTATCAGTGTTTTGAATCGACTCAAAACCTAACACAAGAAGTATTGTACCAAACTGAACTTCCACAACGGTACTAAACTTGTCCAAATGTCTCATCTTAACTGGTTTTGCACTCCCCTGCAAAATGTACAACTGAGATCTTCTTCGTCTCTCCAATACAACTCGGACTCCCTTTTGGACTTCAAGACTCCATCTTCTCCAGAGAATTTATACCCTTTTGAATCCAAGACACTCAGCGAGATAAGATTCCTCTTCAGATCTGGAACATGTCGAACCTGGCAAAGTGCTCTAACCGTCCCATCCTATAACCGCAATTTGACTTGACCGATTCTAGTAGTATGACAAGATTGGTTATTTCCCATTACAACTCCACCTTTCTAAATAGCCTCATATGTCTGAAATAAATTCCTATTAGAACACATATGGTGCGAACATGTCGAATCAAGAATTCACTCTTCATAAAGCATAGATTCCACATCAGATACCATGGCCAATATCACATCTTCGCCATTTGAAAAGATCTTCAACTACATTAGTTTCATCTGAAGTCAAAGATTGCACTTCACTATTTGCAGCTAAATCACCTCTAGCATGCAACATATCACAATCCTTCTGAATATATCCCTTCCGTTTACAGTAATAACAATACACATTGCTAAAGTTGACTTTCGATTTGCCTCTCCATCAACCACCTTGAGATACAAGAGCTTCCACATCCCTTGATGTAACTCTAACCAAATACTTCATCTTCTCCTTTGAATGCAAAACATCATAGACATCGTCTATGGTGAAAGTATCTCGACTATACAAGATGGTGTCCCGAAACAACGCATAAGAATCAGGCAGCGAACATAATATGATCATGGCAAGATCCTCTTCATCGTACTTAACCTCTAATGTTTTCAAATCTGCAATTATTTCCTCGAACACGACAGTGTGATCTTCCAACGATCCTCAGAGCCAGTTTACTGATACAACCTTTAGTCATACATAACTGCTCTAGTGTCAATCACAACACAGCCGTCGTCTTCTCCTTCAAGATATCGTGCATAATATTGTTGGATAAATAAAGATGAATCAATGACACAACCTTTCGATCCTTCTGTTGTTTCTCCTCTGCTATCCAATCAACTGGCATCTTCTCAAAATCCAGCAACTCATCATCTAAATCCAACTGCGTGCAAAACAGCCTTCATCTTTACTTGTCACAAAGAAAACCTTGTATTGTGATCTAGTTATAGAATATCATACTTCAACCTAGCCATCTCGAAAAATCTCAACCAATCTATGAAAGGAACCAAGGTTTGATTCCACTTGTTGGGCGCGGAAGCTCTGATACCAGTTGTTGATCATAAATCGGATTGTAAAGAATGAGATTTAATGACAATATTGAAGTAAATAAAATCACACCATGAAAACAAGATTTAAAATAAAAAAGAACAAAAATGGTTAATTGTAGAGGAACGATATTTATTACTGAACAATATGGAGAAAACAAGTACAACTTAGCAAAATTGCTTCTCACAAAATTGACAAAGGAGCCTCATATTTACAGGGAAAAATTCATTCCTAGAAGTTTCCTTATTTGAACTCTTCAAGTCCAATTCAAATTCCAACTCCCAATGGACTTTAAAAGTAAACTTTAAAAAGAATTTGACAATTAAATTTGAATAGAATTTCTCAAAGCATTCCAACTAGAATTTCTCTTGATGTGCACTTCAATTAGAATTCTACAATTATTTCAACTAAAAAATTCAAGTCACCCCACAATTCTAACAGTTGTCAATGATATGGTCCAACACCAGCTACTTTTGAAGACAATAATGCATAATTGATGAGTTTTATACATTAGCTTGCTTGAATATTAAAGGTTTTATGAGCAATTTTTTTTTTTTTTTTTGGTAAACAGGGTTGTAAATTATATATATGAATTTAAGAACTATGAAGGAGGATGAAGATGAAAAAGGTAATTGGTCCAAAAGGAATTCCCATTAAAACATAGAAATGTTTGTGCAATGTGTGAACGGTTGACAAAATTGTTTTAAGAAAAACTAGCATTATTAATAGAGTTGTGATTTAATTCATTAGACAATGAATTAAGGGTCTACTTTAAGATAAAATGATAAAAACAACAATTATTGATTAATAACATTATTCTCTTTAAAAATGAAGGTGATTTCTAAAATTGTACAAATAATTAAAATTGCGGAAGAGGGTGAATTTCATATATTGAGGCACAATTAATAAATTATTTCGAAATGACTTCATGCTGGGAAAATCTAATGTGGATGACACTGATAAAAATGTCGTGGGATTACATTGACCAATTGACTTTTGATTGCGAAGCTGATCTCATGCAAAATCACAATGATGTGGACTTAGAGATGTTTGGTATAAAAAACTTATTCAAATACTAATAAATAGCCACTGCAAGGTGTCCTTTTTTATTATTTATTTATTTATTTTTGTAAATGGCCACTTTTATGGAAATTAAGAAGATGAGAATTATATTCACGCCATAATTTTTACGCGTTTCATCGTATTAGTTGCCTTCCAAGTTCTTACGATTTGTTCATTGTAGCATTTATGTTCTTTACATTTTTTTTCGTCGTTTTTATCTTTAACAACCTGTTAATAGCAATATCATCTGGTGCTAATGATTCGCATCCAAAAGATCCAATTGGAGAGTCTGAAAAAACTATTTACCCATCATAAATAAGAAAGAGTGTATATATATATATGTTTATACACAAAAGTACAACAATTTATTTTTTCCTAATTTCAAAGCATGCAGATGATATATTTTGGTAGAAATCATCATAAACAATGAGACATTTTGGTAGAGGATCGTTTAAATATTATTTATTTATTATTATTATTTTTTTAACGAGGTGTCCCAGCTTGCGCCAGACTATATCCTCGTTCCAGAACTTCCGTCCCCTCAGCTGCTCAAGGAGGTAAATCACAGGATGTGCCCTTATTGGTTCCCAAGTTCCCACATGATTTTTACTCCTTCCCCAAAGGAAGCCTCCTCCATGGTGATTAATCAACCAATAATTCCTCCTTTATTAGATCAAAGGTTCCCACCAGGAATCGAAC
>NW_019244400.1:19558-44569 GCF_002742605.1 Olea europaea var. sylvestris | reverse complement strand
AAAGGTCCAGGGGTTACAAGTTTTATGATCCCACAACTAAGACAATTTTCGAGACAGGAAATGCTAGGTTCTTTGAGGATGTTTAATTTGCAGGGGGAGAAAGGGTTATAGGCTTTGTCTTTGAGGAGGAATATGTTGAACTTCCTCCAATTACCATTGACAATGATCAGGTTTCTATCCCTGATATTGTTCAAGAAGCAACTCTGGATTAAGACAATGTCATACCTCCCTCTCAAGATCAACAAATTGTTCAAGAACAAACTCTAAGCCTCAAGAACCAATGCCATTAAGGAGATCCACTAGAGAGAGGAGAAGTGCAGTTTCGAATGATTACATCGTATTTCTCCAAGAACATGAAGTTGGCATTGGAACGGTGGAAGATGATCTGATCAACTTCCGTCAAGCCATGGAAAGTTCTAACTCTCAAAAGTGGCTCGATGCCACGAATGAAAAGATAAAGTCCATGAAGGACAATGACGTATGGGACCTTGTTCCATTGAATGACGTATGGGACCTCGTTCCATTGCCTGAAGGTGCGAAACCCATTGGTTGCAAATGGATATTTAAGACCAAGAGGGATTCGAAAGGTGATGTGGAGAGGTATAAGGCTCGTCTTGTCGCAAAAGGCTTTACACAGAAAGAAGGCATCGATTATAAAGAGACTTTCTCTCCGGTTTCTTCGAAAGACTCTTTCAGGACTATAATGGCATTGGTAGCGCATTTCGATCTTGAGTTACATCAGATGGATGTTAAGACAGCGTTTCTCAATGGCAACATTGATGAAACAATTTATATGGTACAACCAGAAAACTTTGTATCGAAAGATGCAAAGCAAATGGTTTGTAAATTAAAGAAATCCATCTATGGACTCAAACAGGCGTCTCGTCAATAGTATTACAAGTTTCATCAGGTGATCATCTCATTTGGTTTTGAGATGAATTTGGATGATGATTGTATATATCATAAGTTCAGTGGGAGCAAGTATATTTTTCTGGTTTTATATGTCGATGACATATTGCTTGCAGTAACGATATATGCTTATTGCACGAAACCAAGAGATTTCTAGCAAAGAATTTTGAGATGAAAGATCTTGGTGATGCCTTTTTTGTATTAGGAATTCAGATACACCGAGATCGTTCTCGAGGTATTCTTGGATTATCACAAAAGAGTTATATCGAAAAGGTACTCAAAAGATATGGCATGCAAGATTGTAAACCATGTGACACCCCTGTGGCTAAAGGAGACAAGTTCAGCTTAAGTCAGTGGCCTAAAAATGACTTGGAAATTAAAGAAATGCAGAAGATTCCTTATTCCTCAGCTATAGGGAGTCTGATGTATGCTCAGGTTTGTACGTGTCCGGATATAGCGTACATCGTTGGGATGCTAGGGAGATATTTAAGTAACCCGGGAATGGATCATTGGAAAGCAGCCAAACGGGTCATGCGGTATTTACAGAAAACAAAAGACTACATACTCACATACAGGAGATCGGATCAGTTGGAGATCATCGGTTATTCTGATTCTGATTTCGATTTCGCGGGATGCCAAGATAGTAGGAGATCCACTTCAGGCTATATTTACCTGCTTGCTGGAGGTGCTATTTCCTGGAAGAGTGCTAAACAGACACTCATAGCTACTTCTACCATGACAGCGGAGTTTATAGCGTGTTATGAGGCATCAAATTATGGAATATGGCTGCGTAATTTTGTCACTGGGCTGCGTATTGTGGACAATATAGAAAGACCACCTAAGATATTTTGTGACAATAAATCAGTAGTGTTGTATTCCAATAACAACAGGAGCTCGACAAAGTCAAAACACATAGAGATCAAGTTCCTTGCTATTAAAGAAAGAGTTCAGAGTGGACAGGTGTCAATAGAGAATATTGGGACAAACCCCATGGTTGCGGATCCGCTTACTAAGGGATTGATACTCAAGGTCTTTCATGAGCATACTGCTCATATGGGTGTAATGTCTCTTGAGGATATCTAGTTTCAGTGGGAGTTTGTATTTTTGTTTTTCATATTGGACACATGTACTGTTATTTTGGGTACGGTTTAAAGTTAAAGTTATTTTCAATTATAAAGTTATTTGGTTAATTATCTCTGAACTTGTTTAAAATGATCTCACTAAAGTATTAAGGTGGACCAGTTAGAAATAGGCATGTTACAGATCACATTACATGTAATTTTCATGCTACACATCCATGCTTGATCCATGTCATTCGGTTATATTGATATACGTGACCATTGATGGGTTTAGTTACGTGAAAGTAGCGAAAGCCGCTTTGATCCTATATTGATATGATTGATGGACTGGATTGTTTGGGGATACATTCGGTAATAATAGCAAAATTCTGAGTACTCATAAGGTCATTTTAATGCACAATTATAAGATGACACATATAGCCCAAGTGGGAGATTGTAAGGATTTTTAATTAAAGATGGGCTTGTATGTGTAAATAATTGTGTGTTAAATTATAGGCTATCGAATTCGATTGAACCCAATTAAAGTGATCTAATAAGGTTTCAGTTTTGGGTTTTAATGTATTCAATTAAAGTATGAGTTTACATATGTGTAGAGACCGGGCCCAAGTCCTAATTCTATGATGGGCTGAATTAGGTCAAAGGGCATTCCTATATAAATAGGTTATGGTCCCCAGATCACACGCAACAAAACGTATTATTCATTCTCTACTGCATCCTATCACAGAGAGGAAAAGGAGTCTGCGTGTAGGTTTGGAAGATCATACCGCGAAATTCATATTGCATTAACCATGTTAGATTCAGGTATGCTTCCGCTTTAATTCTTATATTTCTCGATAATTTAACATGAAAGATCCAATAATTTAAAGCATTAAATTATCCAACACGCAATTCTATCGTCAATTTTATAGAGAGGGTTAAATCAATTTTTGTCAAAATGTGTTGGTCATAAGATGATTTTTGAATTGGTTAAAACCAACTGTCAAATTACTATCCCTAAATTTAGCAAGTACATGTGATTTTTTTATTCACTCCAACTTCGTCTCAGCCATATTCCTTCGAGCATTATGTTATATAATGATTTACATTTTGGTGCTAGCATATTCAAGAGACTCACTATTTATAAAGATTATTTGATGTATAATAGAAAATATCTTTAAACTTAGAAAATAAAGTTTTTTATACATTACAACAAATTCACTATAATTTGGCTCTCTTTTTTTTATTTTTTTATTTTTATTTTTATTAAACTTTTGTTTTACCCCTATCTTTCATTAACATATTTTTCTCCTCATCTTTGATTTAACATACTTTTTAAAACTATACATAATCAATCAAGTCAAATATAGTTTGAATAATTTGAGAAGTAGAATATTGACCTTGTAATGTATGATGTAATCATTATAAAGTGAAAATAGAGAGTTGCTCTTTATTAAACAAATAAATAAATAAATAAATAAAGGTAAAAAAGAAAGAATCTCTTGAATCTTATTTTTATGCATTGACTCCCTAAAATAGGAGAAAAACTGCGGTAGGACGGTCTTCCGTGGTGGGCCACCCGATGAGGTGGTGGCTCCTCATTTGACGGTCGCATCATGTAGAATAATGCAATCATCCCACCGAAATTTTTCTCTTAAAATAGGAAACATCTTATATTTATAGAGTTTCATTGAGATACTCTTAGTTCGTGCAACATTGACTTCTTGACTTTTGATTAGCTCAATTTTTATTTTTTTTATACGTGTTTTTACTTTGTTGTTTGAAAAAGCTTTTGATCAAAGTTTTAGTTGATTTTTAAGAATGTTAATGAAATTTATAGTTAAAAAATTAATAGGAGCTGCAAATCTATACATGTATGGTTAAAATTGAAATTGACTAGTTTAAAAGTTGGTAGAATTTTACCAAAATTTTATCAAACAAGCACTTAAGTTTATGATACCTTATTGTTTACCCCGCCTTCGCTTCTTGAATCATTCTTGCCAATTTGAGAAATCGTAAACAATTAATACCATCTTTAGATTGAAAATATTATATTTTAGAAAGAACAAAAAATACAAGTAATGAAAGAACCATAATACTTAAAGCTCATGTACTACAAAGCTTTCTTATACTCTATCCCTTGGTGTTGGGTCCTTCCAAATGAACAACACTGAACAAGATTAGAAAGAAAATTTTAAAATACATTGATTTCTTTGTGCAGCCATATTTCCAATACTTTGAAAGAAACATGCTGTTAGTGATTGGAAGCGGCTCTCGAGAGCATACTAAGAATGGAATGTAGAGCAGTATATGCTATTCTTGACTTGATCTGTCCCCTCTTGGGCAATGGCTTTGTGTTACTCAATCCTTTAATTGCTGCAGCAGAGACAGTACTGATCTTGCTAGTCATAGTTGAAGCTCCCATGCTATCACTCTTTTGAGACTGAAGTCGCAAAATGGGACTTCTGTTGTAGCCTAGACAAAATCAATGGAGGTTTATTTATCCGTGACTGTAATAGATTCTTATGCTTCTTATTTGAACCACTTGAAGGTCTCTCTATATATATAGCACAAGCAAATCCTGTTGGAATACCAGGGGCTAATGAGAAATGGATTGAGATGGTATGCCACGGGCCTTGTCTAGCTGTATAAAGATTTCTTTAATCTCAAATTGTGACAAATTGGATTCCCTATGAATATTTATTAGGATGGTGGTTCAAAATGGTCAATAGTTTAATTTGCATGATGTTTTGAGGCGGCCTGGACCTTGAACACGTGTGGGTTTGAGAAGATTGCGAGAATCTGAACAAAATATGTAATCTTGAAATCA
This sequence comes from Olea europaea var. sylvestris, assembly GCF_002742605.1. NCBI lineage: Eukaryota > Viridiplantae > Streptophyta > Magnoliopsida > Lamiales > Oleaceae > Olea > Olea europaea. Next base: position 39,775 of record NW_019244400.1, on the reverse strand, counting down.
ATACATTTTTGACACATCGAAATATCGTCTCTTCTTATATAATCGGAAGATGCCAAGATGATGTATCATGGTGTCAAAAATGTATTGATAAGACAATCAAAAAGACAATAGATTAGACTAGATTCAAAACTGAATGATCAATAGCCACGATTTGATTTTTTCAAAAAGTTGACAGCTAGACAATCACGATAAATTAATCAATGCATGTGTAAAGGGTCGAGGGAGCAGCTTTCTTTCTTCGACCTTTTGGGGACGACTTGAGGATTCTTGTTTTAATTTTAACCAACTCTACGTATTGCTGCACGTGCTCAATAATATCATTTCAAAAGCACTAACCTGTATGCAAATTTGTCTTGGAACGTAGCGTTATCTTTAGGGTAAATAAGCGTTAGCATTCCTAACTTTTCACTTCGTATGATTTTGGATCCTCATTCTTTAGAAGTGAAATTTTCAATTTTCAATCTATTTAAATATATGAATTTGATTGCTACGTGATGGAAATCGTCAATTTAGATATTAAAGTTGCATGCTACCTTTAATTGAATTGAATATAAATATTAAGTGATTTGACGACTTGTCCTTCATATGTGAATCATGTAAAAGTCGTACATAATTTTTAACCACAAGTTTCATTAGATTTATAACTTTTTTATCATTATATATTTCACGACTCAGAAAGCTCTGTTAAACATGTATTGTTAACAAATGGACTATAGAACTATTATTTTATACTTGTTATCCTTGTTTGCTGTGACTTAATTTGAGCTACAAGCTCTTGATCAATGACTGTTTAATTAAATATATGAGCACATGAAGAAAACATCCAATGGAAGAAAAAAGGACCCGAGAGTCATTTGTAGGTTTCGACACGTGTCCCCCATTTTTAACCCAATTTTTTAGCATTTCTCATACCATATATTCCAGCTTATAGAAGGTATAATTAAAGAATATTTTGTCTCTCTATTCTCTACCAGCAATAAATGTTTTATGTATTACATTTAAGAATGGCTTCATAATTGTTGTTTACAGATACAGCTAAACATAATCAGATTTGTTCCTCAGCAAAACCAATACATGAATTTCTCAAAGGGACATAAATAATTCATAATGGCCTGTCTCCCTATATATATATAGTCCCAACCGTGCATATAATCTAATATTTGCCATTGTCTCAACCCGGCGCACTTTGAAACCAACCTTAGCCTGAAATTCTATTTATCTGATGTTATAGGAATGACAATGGCCGGACACGACAGGACGGCCGTTACTATCCCCGCTCGATCAGGGCGGGATTCGATTTAAAAATTTCTCATTTTCAGTTGCTTTTAATTTATTGTTTGTTAATGAATAATTTTAAATTATGATTTAACTTGAAAAAATAAAAATAGTCAAGAGGGTTAAAGTAAATTTAGAGTGGAAATATGTTCCCTATTCTCGCCCAGTTTATCATTTGGGACAACTGGACAAGACTTCGGAACGAATAATTTTTGTCATCACTGCCTATTTATTTTTGTTGTCAACGTGTATGATTTGTCCTAAAACTGAAATAATTTGAATGCAAAATCAAATCATTACTTGATTATTTGCTCCCTAATGATCAAGCACTTAAAGATAAACTAATTGAAAAACCAGCGGCTTCTACAGAATCTTCAAGGTCAAAACCATTTAGCTGGTATGCCTCCCCAATGTCCTGCCTAGAGGAGCCTGCTGCTATTTGAGTACGCCAACAAATTCTCCATTTCTCATTATCCATCCCACCCCCAAAACAAGCCATTCCAACCTATATATATATAGATAGCAATTCATGGAAATCAAAATCAGGCAACCAAGAATACAAATTCAACAATCTTGGAAAAAAAAAAGGATTTTTCGCATAAACCAGTTTGCAAAATGAGGACTAAAGTATATGATGCTGCTTCTGCTCCTGCATTCGACAAGAATTATAAGAGGAGAAGGCCAATTCCAAAGAGAGGGCAAATCATAATGAGAATAGCAGCAAAGGCATTTCAATCACTGGTTCATGTTATTTCGACATCTTCAGTTTATTCGCCAAGGAAATCATAGTTATCATGGCATTATATGAAGTCCATGTACCACTTTTCCTTATCTTTTTTATGTAAATCAAATTATTTGGGGATTGATTTCGTTATGAATGAATCTTTATGAAGCAATTGTTTTGGCCTCACTTAACAAATAAATATGACTCCTCTCTAACAACTTAAGTTTTCAAATAAAGTGTTCGACTAATAAATAGCTAAAAAGTTTAAACCATTTTGTGGATTGATTCATATACGGGACTACCTCGATTTCCACAAGAAATAACTGTTTATATACTATTGAGTACCAAGAATCAATGTTAGGAGTAGTAGTCAAGGAAGAAATATGAGGCTTTATAACTAAAAAGGTTAGACAACATGAAGTAATGCCTTTTCCTTATGCCAAGATTACCATATTCCTCAACTTCCTATATGATCTGTGACTTGAAATTATATGATCCAAAATCTTACTGTAAGCCCTTTGCAATGGCTTCTAGCGCCACATTTCCTTGGGTTGTTACTTGTCTACGGACCAAAACAGTGGCAAGGCACGCCCCTGGTGCCATGCCTCTGAAAAGAACATGTCACTTTGATCAGGCGGAAATTAAAAAGCCACAACTGATATTCACAACGAAGGAGATCAAACGGAAACCAGTAAAATTATTTGCAGCATCGTCCAGTGATTCAGATATCGATATAAGTTTTGTTTCTTCAGCTCAAATAATTATGCAATTTCACTCTGCTATCAATGAGAAGAATCTGAAACAACTCTATAGGTTAATAGCTAACGACTGTTGCTATGAGGACTACTCATTCCCTACACCATTTCAGGGGAAAAAGGTTTTTTTTTTTTTCCTTCAAATAGTATCATAATTATTCGACTTTTAGCACCCTGTACCGGTAACCAATTTCTTCCTTGAATGCAACAGGAGGCCCTGCGTTTTCTAGATCAGCTAATTGCCTGCATGGGTCGGAATATGAAGTTCAATATAGAACATATTTGGCAAGGGGATGACTCTACGGCTGGAGCAAATTGGCACTTGGGTATTTACTATTTACTCCATATTCTTGAAAGAATTTGATAAAGCCTTTCCAGGGACTATTTTTGTACCCACATCGATTCACACATTTTGACAGAACACTCAAAAACTTGCAAATGCAGAATGGAATAAAATACCGGTCCCTTTCACCAGAGGGTGCAGCTATTACAAACTATCAAGAGATGGAGATAGACTAGTCATCAAGTATGTAATAAGAAGCATTGCTCAGGCAATTAATCTCGCTGAAATTTTACCACTCTAGAGAAAACCATAACACACTTCACTAATTACATGCAGAGAAGCTCGAGTTCTTGTAGAGTCACCTACCAAACTAGGAGGTGTAGGACTGGTATTCGGAATTTTCTTCTCTCTATTTTTCATTATCATTTTCTGTGAGAACTTATGAACATGCTGTATCAACACGCAAAATTTATGTAGTAGTTGATCAAGGAAAATTTTCAGGGAACACCCTGCGTAGTTGATCAGTTTCATCACCTATTTTATTTTATTTTATTTATTTATTTTCCTATAGTTTGTCACCTTCTCATTTTTCCAATTCTGAAAACTAGAGCCTGTTCAAGATGGTGACTTTACTATTTGATGCATTCCCAGCGGCTACAGATTGTATGTAAACTTCCCTCACATGTTAATGCTTCCTAATAATTTATAAACTCTATATTAAGAATATGATTTTCCGCGCAGGGTTCTTGAAGAGTCCCGATGCCATCTTTCAGCTGTTACTAAAGAGTTACAAGATAGCTGTAGAGCCCATTATAAGCCAGCTTCTGGCATGGTACATCAGACTATTGAACTTCACAGCTCTCGTTCTTGCCTTCACACTACAGCACATTGCAAAGATCTTCAACATGTAAAGGGCAGTTTTTATTGTAGTCATAATTTCAAAATTTGCATTTGATACATTTATCTAATCTTTTATGTTTTCTACAAGTAAAGGATATAGACCAAGTTTATTCGTCAAGCCACATAGTTCACAAACCATTACCACGAACTAGAAGAAAAGGCTTCATACCACCTGTTAATCATCATTATGATCATGTTTAGTCCATGACTCGAGCATTGAGAGAGCAACCAATGGTCCCAGAAGTGGAGGTAGTGGAGGTGGTATACTTGCATCGGGTTCAGCCTTCTCTTTCTCTATACGTGCTTCACCAGCATCATCATTTACTTGTTTCTTTGGGGTCATTTTGCCAACTGTCGTAAATTTTGCAAAATCTATTATAAATTCTAAATACAATAAACATCGCACCATTCGAAGTGGGGCAGCAAAAAGATATGCAGAATTACCCCATCTTCCTTCAGAAGAAAAAATGTGCCTAAATTTGTTTGCTACAAGCCATGATGAAGCAACTCTGCGCATGTAACAACTAGTTCCGTTCTATCTTCCACAAAATACGTATCTGCAGAACTAAACAACTAATATCATTCAAGGGAAGCACACATTTTATGATCACAAAGGCAGCTTCTGTTATTCTGTTAGAGTTTTTTTCACATGCAGGTTATGTACTGTTTGTTTACACCAAACCAAATTCAGTGTCTAAAAAGGATTCATGTGTTCTTGAAGTTGTACACAACTACTGAGATCAAGTAAGTTTACAATATAGGATGACATTCGGCATTAGCAATGAACATCTCAAAAATGATGAGGCTGGATGACAGAAAATAAAGACTAAGAAGTTTACATGGTATATTAATCGGGATGATCAACACTGCAGCACTAACATTAATCAAATAAAATTCACTAAAATTGAAAGATGTTCATTACCGTGCAATGCCCTTTTCAAGTTACAAAAAATGTGAAATCCATTGAAATTTCCCTTTAGAAGTTGTTTTAGTGGCACAAACTTCAGCATCTTTTGATCGTATCTTGCAACTACTTGAACCCACTATGTTGAACCAGCTCATTTAACACTTAAACAATAGGTGAAGACACAGACGTTTACTTAATTTTGTATACCTGTACAAACTGAATTTTTATCAAAAGTTAGACATGAGCACAATTTTACTTGACCAATTAATACCAGGATTCAATTTAAATCTCAAAAAGTGGAGATCTTGTGTTCGAATTCTAAAGGATGCGGCATAAGTCCATAAGAGGTAAGACGGGAGATAATCTCCCAAAACGAACACTACGTATGATATAATAGTCGAGCACGAGGCTACAGGTCGTAACAAAAAATGCGCATTATTTGTAATGACCTGATCTCTATGCTCAAATCATTAACTTACATATTGTCCGCTCAGAGACAGTCTGATCTCATCTTACCCTTCATGAATTTCTATTGCATCCTCAAAATTTGAACACAAGACCTTTGCCTTATAAGAAATATAAATTAAGCCCTTGTTTGATTAACATTATTTCTAAAATACATTTTTCTCTTTCTTCTTTTCAATCACACATTTTTAAATAGAATAATATTATATGCAAACTCAAAATTATTCCTTGTTTTTTGACCACACATTTTTTATCAATCTTTTATTCCAAAAACCACTCTTAACAAAAGAGATGGACTCAAACAGGCTCTAAATCCTTGTGTCAATTGGGTTGTACGATGGTTCGATTTTAAACTCTAATAAGGCAGGAATCTTAGGTTGGAATCCTGGGAACTTTATAGAAATTCATAAGAGGTAAAATAGGCTTAAATTATCTCAAAGTGGACAGTACATAAGTTAATGGCTTAGAGACAGTCGCCGAATCATTATCTTTGAACTCAAAATACATACATGCTCTAATAACGTATTGAATCACCTCATTTAAAGTTATACATATATATTGTAGAATATATGAAAAGATTATAAAGATTATTCTCCATGTTATTTTTTCAATTGTGTGTTGGATTATTTTACGTAATAGTTGATTGTGTGATTATCACACAATCTTTTCTTCTAGGGCACGTTTGATTACGAGCATGAAATTTTTATTTTAAAAAAAATTATTAATTAAATATATTTAATTGATTTAATTTTCATCTTAGAAAATATATACTTGTCCATTTTTTTTATTGATGGATACATAAGAGAGAAGGGATAAATGAGAGCGAAAGAAAAATTGGATTCCCTAAAAAAATAAAATCTTAATCCTCCTAAAGAAAATATTTTCCTTGATTTTGAGAAAAATATAGTTACATGACTAAAAGTAAAAAAATATTTTTAATGAAAAAATGTCATTCAAACAGCACAAAAGTCGAAATTTAAGTAAAAACACATTTTCTATAAAAAAATATTGGCAATCAACGTATCTTTACAGTTACTTGTAGCCATATAAATATGGTCTTTTACTTTGTAATATTAACAGAAGTTTGTTGTATACGATTTATAATATTTTAACATATATATTTGCTTTGGACATGTGGCTTCACGTGTATTACATTCCTTGTCGCCTAGCACGCGTATAATGATGAACCACCACATCTAAAATTTTAAATCGTAGTATTGATGGACCTCACTGATGGTTCATCACAATCCTATTCTTACCGGTATATAGTTTTGGGTTGACAATTTGACATTTTTAGTCGGAAAGATTGGTCAAATACTTCAGGAGGTCTGTAAAGATATCTTTAAAGATGAACAGATGATGATTCAAGTTCTCCCTAAATTAATGAACTTCAACCCATTAGGTGTTAACAAAATATTCTAATCATTTATAAGGAAGATGATATAGCGTTATTAAAGTGTAGAATTAACATTCATATACCATTTAACAATATATTCTGTCATTCTGTTGCATTTTCCTATTATTTTGCCAATATAACTTATACTCTTATACAAATATTGTCATATTTTAGTATTACGGAAAATATATATATACATGGATAAGTATTTATCTGCAACTGCAACTGCAAGAATATAAGAAATGAATAAGGTGAAAGCAAAGGGTTTTCACGTTACCTGTGGTGGTTTGCAGTGGGCAGAGAGAAACAGCTTTCTAATAGGTTTTATGCTATTTTTACGAAGTGTGTTTAGAAATTTAGTTGACAAAATTCAGGTCAATGATTGCCATTTATTTAAAAAAAAAAATTGAAATGATTGGTGTAAATATTATTTTGTCAATCAACTTTGTACATATAGCATGACTTCTTCTATCAGTGTCAAGATTCTCCACTTTACAGAGTAGTGAAAAAGTACACTCTTGAAAGTTGAAACTTCAGTCGTGATAGGCTGCAAATATGGGCTTATGTGATGTCACTTTCGTCATAATTTGGGAGGTTGGGCCTTAGTGTGGTTGGATCACAAATTGAGTCCGATATGACAAGGAAGCTTCACTAATACTATGTGGGTAAATTATTATATACATGTAGTGCAACCATTCTACATATAATCTCTGTTTTGTTTATATAAAAATTAGATTTTGAATAAAATTTGATATATAAAATATATTGTTAAAAAGTTATGAATTTCATGAAACCTGTAATTAAAATTAATTATTAACTTTGATATAAATTTTAATCCAATTTTTTAGCCAAACCAAATAGAAGCATAGCTCCACTAACAAAAAAAAGAAAATAATGTCTCGACATGATAACGACGTCAACATTGAGTTTCACCTGATCCTGCTTCGACTTTTTCAATTTATCATGTATGTCTCCGTCATGTTGAATGTCCTCGACCTTCCACTTGTAGTTGTGCCTCTTGGTACTACTTAAGATAGGCTGTCACAAAAAAATAAAATAAAATAAAATAAATCAATCTGGTACTCATAAAAACAAAAAACAAGACAAATTTTAGTCCATATAAAGAACGAGATCGCAACTTAACTTCCAAGTTGGCTTCAAAGCCTAATATCTCACTAAAGTTGAAATATATAAAAAAATTTAAGATCCTAATTATAATAATTTTAGCTTTTGTTGTATTAACAATTTGGATATCAAATCAACATACTTCTGAAAGAGGAAATTTTTGGAGATGGGAAATAATCTTATCCATGTTGCGAGTTTGACCAGGTGATACTAATAAAGTAGTCTAGATTCTCTAGAATTGAATAATTGCTTCCACTTTGTGTACTAATTACCTAAAAACATCGAAATGCTAAAAGAGCATTTTACTAATGCTAGGGTTTGGGGTCTTATGTCTGTTTGGATTTAAATTTATTAGAAAAATTAAGAGGGATAACTTTATTTTATCACCTTTAATTTCTAGAAATACAAACATCAAAATCTTCTTTGTAATCCAATAAAATATCATGAAAATGACATGAAATTATTGAAAATTGCGATTGTATTTCTTTCGTAATTATTTTAACTTTTAGATGAGATTGACTGATATGGTATTAAAGAATAACGTTAATAGATTTGAGTACAAGTCCCCTTGCTACCTAGTGTTAAATTTGTGCCATTGTTAGACCTTTGATGGGAAAATGAATCGAGACTACATTTGAAATGATGTGTTAAAGATATAATATAAATTAATAAATTTGTCCTTGACATAATATCTTAAATGAGGCGTTATTAATACCAAATATTAAAAAAATAAATAAAAATAAAAAATCTCATCCGTAGTGGTGGTTCGCCCAAAAAGACCACGACCGTCTTATCGTGTGAAAAGTATTATGTTATTTTGATGTTGACCGATCATGTGGTGGCAAACCCCACTTTGTCAAATGGATCTTTGAGTTGTCTGTTGCTTTTGCTGGTTGATGGAATGTAGCAGTTTACAGTTGTCACGTGTTTTCATTTTCTTGTCAAAACACTCTAAACATCTTTGAGAATCCTCTTTGATATCTCCTAATTCCCGATGAATTGTGTCTCTTAAGATTTCATTAAGGTACAGAACCCATTGTCTTCCGACAAATGCTATTATGTGAAAATTGGCGTCCCACCGCTGAAAATCACATTGCTATTAGCAAACAAGTTCAATGGAAAGTTTAACCAATATCGCATAAAGTTTCGATATACGGTGACAGTTCAAGAGGCAGCATCTTTAAGAGCTTGGAAGGCAGTAATCCCACTCAATGACCGAATTCGAAATGGTTTTAATTAGTGAATTGGGTAAATTTTGAGCTTCAATTTTAGTGGGACCAGTACGTCGATTTTAAAAGAACCAAGCATATTCACGTTTTAATCCGCTAGGTGATTAATGTAATATATTTATTTATTGAAAACTATTTAGAATTGAATGAAATATTTAATGTTAAAGTAATTTACTTGAAACTTTAAACTAGTAAATAATTTGATTTATTGAAAATTACTAAACATTTATCACATAAAGTTAGAAACTTTGGTATGATTCATATAGTGAAAGTTCGGCAATTGAATTTGAACACCAAAGGGTCCCAATAGTTTTTGGAAGGAATGAGACTTATATCCTATTAGGTTCAATCTTAAACCCTCGCGCGTCGTTGACTGGTTGGCTCAACCCGAGCATGTGTCCTGTTCGGGTGCTAGTGGGTCATTATAATATATTATCTTTTTGGACAAAATTTATTTAAATTTTGTGTCAAATTATAACTAATCAAATTCTTGGGTACTTAATAGAATTTTAAATTGTAATTTTTATTTCTTACGTTGGCTTTTCCCAAGTATTTTCTAGTCGGAGTCGACTATTAACCAACTTAACAGAAACAGTGTTTTATTCTAAACAGTGCTATCTATTTGGGTTTAAAAGATTGTAATGGCCACAAACAAACCAATGAATAGCCTGCCTTGCTACCAGAATAATTACAACATTTTCATTGCCAACTTTATCTTCTTTTGAATCTCATTTTCTCTCTTGTTTTAATATTGTTCTTGAAGTGAAAGCACTTCATTGAGTTTGTTAGAACACCTGCAAATTGCTGTGCTGCTTCAATAAGAGACAAAATTCATTATATTCTTAAAAACGATTGCGACAAATTTGTTTTAAAGAAACATAATGAAGTTGGTAGACTCAAACTAACATTCCAACCTATTGATCATCTTTTTACCTATTTTAATTATAATATTGTAATTCTGCCAATGTATTATTTTCAGATTGTTCGAAAGACGAACTTTTACTCTAGATACAACATTCTCCTCTCAGCGAAGCTGCTGCTTTACTTTTCAGCAGAAAAATCATGGATTTTAAACAATGGCATCGTTGAAAAGTATTTTTTTCTAACAATTAAGCCATTCGTTTGGTTAAATCACTAATATCTATACTTTTTTTCTCAAAAGGGAGATGGAGGGGGGACTTCATTTCTAACATTATAATTAAGCGTTCTCTAACCATGTCGCTTAAGTTATATAGAAATTTATATGGAAATTGCATGTGTTATACGAATCAGATAAAGTAGGGAGAGGCTAAAAGCATAAAACTCACCCAAAATTTTATCCATAACTAATCAATTCACTCTAGCCGACTTTCTTCAGAAGAATCTCTGCATTCCATGACACATCGTATGTAGATATGTAAGAAACTATAAACTATGAAATAGAAACGTAGAAACATATAAGAGAATTTGTATAGATTTTTCTAGAGCCTGTCTATAGGATACTAATATTTGTAAAATTAAGAAATAAGAATATATAATTATTAACCATCTAATTATAACCGAAAAAATCTCAGAAATCAAGTAAAAGATGACTCTTTTCTTTTGATATAGGATGATTGCGAGACAATAGTACCCCAGACGAATAAGAAATTTCTTACTTTATCTGTCCATAAATAGCAAAATTAGAATGACCCTTTCTATATTATAAAGTAATCTATAAAAGTAACAGAAATCTCCTGACCGAAAGAACCTTTGCCCCACAAGCTCCCTTCCTACCGAACTATGCCTACTAGAAATAAGATTTATATTTTAGATTGTGGAGCTTACTTTTTTGTGGAATTCCAGCAGGGAATAATGTGGCTCTGCTGATGTATATACCAGATCAATCAAAAAATATATATTCTTGCCTTTTGATGTCTTTAAAGTAACGATAAAACCACCTGTCCCGACTTGGGAATAGGGTTAAAAACAGGCACGCCCCCTATTGGCAGCGCCCGTTTTTAACCCTGTCCCCAAACCGGGACAGGGAGCAAGGTTCTTAAAGTAATGGCTTGTCATGCTTAATCCCACTAACTAATCAACTTTTTTTGGCTCATAAAATAATTGATTTGTGATTAGACATAAAACAAACCATAAAAGCCATTTGTGATTGATGACAGTTAAATCACACGTCAAATCAACAGTACATTCGATTTCTTTCTTGCAAAGTTATCCCTACTGTCATCATAAAAGGAATCTCGCCTGTTAATCTATTACTTGATGTCGAGAGAAAAAGTGGATAATTTAGATAGTTTAAATTATCTTAGGTGGAGTAAATTAATCTCTTCTCTTCTTTGAGTATTTGAATGAGGGCAATCGAACCATAAAATATTAAGAAACCAATAAGCAGGAAAATTTTCCATGCCGACAGGCAACAGATCTAGATCCCATTTTCAATGTAGAAACCCACTGAAATATTAAATGAAACTCATGGGATCTAATCCAATTTTAATATTTCACTAATAGATTTATGATCACAACAAATTCCTTCCCATTAGAACAAGACGATCACAATTAATTCCATGTTGACCATGTATGCATATGTGAAACATTGAACCGATTTAGAATAGAAGTATCAAAATTTTAGGCCACGTGTTTTTCGAGTAATGTGAATTACCATCATCATTCTTCAAGTTCTTGCTTCTTCTTTTTTTCTACTTCGCCTCTTAATAACTAGCCAAATTTGTGCTATTAGGATTTGATCCTTCTATATTTTATTTATTCAACATCTTGCCTTTTCCATTCTCAAAGTAAGAATGCTTCTAGGTCATGCTTACTAAGAGAGTCAACAAGATTCTCCCATATATTAAGCAACCAACTAATCAAACCCTAATTACTTAATATGGATATGTATCTATAGTAACCAATTGATATTCTTCAGATTGTGTGAAATGACAGTTCCATCTTTATACTTCAATGCATCAACTTTCAGAGGATGAAAACTATGTTATGGACATTTTTCATTTCATAAAACTCCAAAATCTTCCATATATATTTTTGGATTCCCTCCGCATGAGAGAGATTTTATTTACTTTCATCGAATGGAAATTAAATAGGAGACGTCCAAGAGTATATAAGGAATGCCTAACTATTGAAAAAGAGTTGCACAAAATAATCAAAACTCCAATAATAAGAGAGAAAAGTGAGATCAGGGAAAATTATTAATATTTTTCTTCATATTTCTTGAATTAGTAATTATTTTGTGACTCTTGGTTTGAAGAAGTTCTTGAGAGTTTTTGATTGTTGGAGATATTGTTGATTGCAATCACATCTTTTATAGGCCATGGTTTTTCTTCACTTCGGAGTAATCTATGTAAGTTCTTGTGTTCATATTATTGTTGTTATTCTCTATTTTATTTGACGTTCTTTTTTGATATTTTTCAAAGGATAATTTTGAGTGTGAATCTGTAAATAAGCTCTTCCAAACACACACACACACACACAGGCTTTGCTTTTAGTTTTGCCCAACTTTATCATACATTATATCTTTGGAAAATTTATAATATACAAGCGTGACAGGATATACTTACACTTGGTAGACCATGTTTAATAATTATATTTTTATCTCCTATAAAATTTACTAAGTGGTAACAAGACACTCCATCTTCTTAAGAAATTTTAAAAACTTACAAATATGTCATAATAAATAGCTAAACAGAAATAACAAATTACACACACTCACAGATATTAATTATGTAACAATTCACATACTATTTCTTTCATTATTTTATCTTTCTTCAAAATTTAATTATTTGAAGCGTTTTATTAAACATTTTTTGTTACAAATTATTTATATACATTTCTCTTGAATTCCACCTTATTTAGTACTTGTTTGTTACGGATTAAAAGTCAATTAAAATCAATTTTTTGACTGTTATTTCACTATTTCAACCGTTATTTTTGAATTCTTCTCTCACAGGTAGGACCCACTTTATTTCTAAATGTCAAAAAATAAATTATCAAAATTCCTACCAAACAAGCTCTTAATATTAATAACATATTAAAATATAGAAAAACCACTTTTCATGTTTTCCAGCATTGTAAATTGGAAAATGGAAATTCGTACTTGTAATATTCTAACTAAAAGTTATGTTTATCGTATAAAAAAATTTTAAAAAATCATTTAAAATAAATTTTGATACTATTTATTATTTTGCAGCTTAAATTAATTTATCATTCATTTTAAGTTAAATTATTAGCTTTATATCATTCTGGAACCTGAATGATATATATATACATATATATGCACACCAAGGAATAAAGTTTTTAGCCAATTTATTAATTCTACTGTGTGTGGATTAAAAAAATATATTATAAATTATATCATTAGGGATTCATCTTTTTTCTATTCATGAATCTAGATCAATTTTTTTAGGGAAAATTGCAATCGAGGTACCAAACCTTTAAAAAATGCGCAGGATCAGTCCAAAATAACGATTTCCATCTGTTTGACCACAAAAATCGTCAGTTGACCCCAAAAATTAAAAATATAATTATTTCCCCAAAGTAAGGTAAGGGTAAAATTATAACTTTATAATTTTAATATAAAAAGGAAAAAAACACCATCTCCTTCAATCTTTCCCCAATCCATTCACTCCCAAAATCAAAACCACCATTGCTGCTGCTGCTGGCATCGCTACTTTCTTTCTTCCGTTGAGAGGAAAATAGGCCAAAAACACCATGGCCAAAAACACCATATTTGGATGAGCCTCGAAGTGAACAAATCGGAACATTCAAAACTGGAGTAACACGAACATTAGTTAAATAAGACCTCTCCATTCCTCGATGTTTATATCTGGGGCCACCGTTGAAACTGCTGGAACTACTGGAACTTCTCTCCAAGTTATTAAACACGACTTTACCAGAGGAATTCATGCGAGGACTATCTGCAGAAACTCCACACGCTTGTGCAGTAGACTCCGGTGCTCTTTGCATTGGGCTACGCACCACTCGAGTCGTCGTTGACGTATTTGGATTCTCTGGAAATAATGCCCTAAGTTTAACAACTCGGACTTGGGAAATAGTGCTGGTATTGCGGTGAGAGCTACGAGTAAGAATACTCGGCTCGTCGGAATCAAGAGAGGGTCTTGGGAGATCACCGTGCTCATGTCCTGAAGAAGAAGACGAAAGTGAAAGCCGGGAGGAAATTGAGACTGACTCATCGAGGTAGTGGTGCCGAAAATGGTTTCGACGATTGGGTGGACTGTGGAAGATGTTTTGGTTTTGGGTAAGGGGGTTGGAGAAGAAGGAGATGGGGTGGGTGGTTTTTGGTTTTGGTTTTTGCTTTTCTAATTTTTAATTTAATAGGGGAAATAAATTATGTCAAGAATGCCCTTGCCTTATTTTGGAGAAATAATTAGATTTTTAATTTTTGGGGTCAACTGACGGTTTTTGTGATCAAACAGACAGAAACCGTCATTTTGGACTGACCCTGCGCATTTTTTTAAAGGTTTGATACTTTCGGTGGTACAAACTAAAGGTTTGGACAAAGTCTGCTAATAAACGAAAAGTTTGATACCTCGACTGCAATAAACGAAAAGTTTGGCACGAGGACTTGAAGATGCAACCAGGGAATAAAGTTTTTAGCCAATTTATTCATTCAACTGTGTGTTGATTAAAAAAAAATATTATAAATTATATCATTAGGGATTCATCTTTTTTCTATTCATGAATCTAGATCAATTTTTTTATTCTTCCTGTAGTAGCGTAACCACGGTTAGGTTTGAGTGCTTTTTTGAGCTCTTTTCAAATCAAACCATTATTAACGATTTTGAAAATTATCAAACCGAATCAAATTATTTTATTTTTTAAACCAAATCATTTTTTACTGTTTAATTTAGCTTCAACCCACGTTTTTAGTGATATAAAGTATTATCTTTTAAACAATTATAAACATTTCAATATATTGGTATGGTATAAAATTTCAATGTAACACTTAAATTGAAATCTCTGAAACAGCCATTAAAATACTAATACATTTGTTTTAATAAAGAAATTAATACAAAGTTCAACTATAAAATTTAAGTTTAAAAATTCTTTATTCCTAAAATTGACGAGAAAAATACTAGAATGAATCATTGTTTCCCCAAAAAAATGGAAGTCCAAATAATTTTTTGAAGTATAAGTTGAACTAGTAAACATTATATTTTGAATAAAATAAGCAATGTTTTTGTTTCAAATTTTTTTTCAAAAAATATGTTAACAGTTTGATTCGGTTTCAAGAGATTTTTTAACTATTGAAACTTAAACAAAACCTTTTCAAAAAGTTTAGGTTCCACATGAAACCCCAAAATCTCGATTTTGATTCAATTTGATAAGTTGAGAGTTTTTTAGTTACCCATAAAATCTTCATCTAAAAAAATATCGAGTCAATTCCTTGATTCGCCCAGTATGATCCTCCATCGAGAAAATATCAAGAAGAACAAAGAAACAAGGCTATAAAAGTAAATAACATTGTGAAATCTTACTTCGGTCACATAATAATTGTAGGGTAAATATATTAACACCACAATTTTGTTTTAAGTACGCTATGTTTTTATTACTATGCATATTCCTAAATTTTCTTATTTTTTCACTTATATTCTCAACTTTTTTTTTTTTTAATTTTATCATCATCCTTCTATTAATTTTCACGTCTTGTTTATAGGATGAGAGCCAAAAAGACATATTTCTTTCGTATTTTTAAATAATCAAAATAAATAACTAATATAAAAGTTAAACAAAATATTTCTCCATCTTTTCAATGCACGTTAGTAGAATATTTGGATGAAAATCGTGATTAAAGACAAAATATATTAATTAATTGAAGGTTAAGAATGACAATCTTATGCGAAAAAAGTTCAGGACAAAAAAGTAAAAGTAAGCAAATATTAAAAGCCTTCATCGTAAAAAAAAAAATGTGGTGCAGTTATAAAAAAATGTTGTAGGGATATAATTACCCATAATTGTATCACACTCTAAACCCTCAAGTAGATTATTCCAACATATTAAAACTAGTGTGACATTAAAGGACCCCAAAGAGAAAGCACCTTTTATAGAAGTAAAAAAGGAGAGACTAACTTGTCCTATTCGACGTAGGACAATAAGAATCTCATTATTAATGAATTAAGAAAATTAAATCCTATCTTATGTGAAATAATAAAAATCCAATTCTTATTCAGTATAGCTGTATAGGACAATACCAAGTCCAATAGTAACAATTACCTAAGTACATAGTCAAACAAAAGAAATAATTGGGCAATAAAAAGTGGAGCACAATTGACAAATCTTAACAGCAAAGGTAGAAACTTAACCAAGGTAATTGCCAACATTTTACTGAAATTTCAGGACCGTCAAAGAAAAATTTATCAACTGTTAAATCTTCCATAGTTCAAAATAGAAAATCCTAATTTCTTTTATTTACATAAAGCTTCTATACCTCTCCTTTTAAGGTAAACTACTACTTTTCCTTGGGCCTTTACTTGGGATGAGACACCACCAATACCTAACCCATCTATTTATTAATATCCTGTATCTTCTAAGTACTTAACATCAATTTCATGTGATTGGACAAATTCATGATTTTATAATATTTCTCAGCTTTTAATTTTTTGGTAGGATTTTGTGATGGAAACAATTTGCCTGCCGAATGAATGGTTAATAAGATAACTATTGACACAATCTATCAACCCTAAAAATGAATTCTCATATGTGGCATATATATGAAAGGAATGCCTGAAAGATTCGCTGATTTGTCATATAAACAACATACTTTCATGTTTTAAAGAAGATACAATTTTTAAGTTGAATGTCTATTTGCTGTAATTATGCAAAATTGTAGCTTTGTACACGAATGATTTAAATGAACTAAGATTCAGCTCTATCTTTGCAAATTGTCAATAATTTACAGCATGTTTAGATAGACAAAAGCCAGCCTTTTCTTAATTTTTTGGGAAAAAAAATTGTGAACTTCATTAATTCATATCATTCCGCAACATTAGTAAAAGGATCTCACCCCAAACACGTAGCAAACACAGCGAAAATGAAAAATGAGAAACAAGCTATAAGGAGAAATACAAATTAAACATGATTTGGCCACGACAACTAGAGAAGAAGAATCAATTGATTCAATAACATCACAATACAGTGTGTTCTTCTCTCTAAACATCCTCGTACATATACCTAGAGCGGCTCCATTTACGCCACACGTGGCACGTACTTTTTTTCTAGTTTCTTTTGACTCAATTTTCTCTCTATCTCTCTCTATACTCCGATAGTCTTTGTACTCGTCCTCATGTGCAACCCTCATTTTATAGAAAATTATAACATTCAATGCACACTCGCGCTCTCCCGCGAGCACTCTTTTGACTTGTTGATGCCGAATGCTATGAGACAATTATAGGAGAAGAGGAAGGGGGGAGAAGAGAGAAAAGAGAAAAGAGGGAGAAAAGAGATAAGAAGACGGAAAGAAATTCAATTTATTTCATAATCAAAGATTGTTTTATTACAACACAAAAAACCCCTTTATATAGGGTTTAAACTAGTGTTTATTTAAGAAGGAAATTATTATAAAATCAACGAAATCAAAACACTTATTATGTTTCCTAGAATAAATATCAAAATTGAAAATTAAATATAATAATATCTCTTTAATATTGTATTACTAGCTACTCTTCGCTCTATGTTTCATGTACTCTTAATTAATGCAATTGGGGCATATTCATAAATAAGCCCTGGCAAGTATTCTTTTTATTCTCCAACTCTAATTTCTTTTCCTAATTGCATTATTTTCTTAACAGTTCTAATTATCAAATTAGTCCTTTTCCTCAACTTCCATTCAGCCTCCAACTCATGTTCGTGATTCCCTTAAATTGGTGCCTTTATCTAATATTTATTTCCTTGGTCCTCCCTCTTTATTACAATTATTTTGGAGCCCTGATATGATTCCACATATTTTTTTGGTGTGATATTAGTACCATCTAAACTATATAAATATGCATTTAATCCACAATGGCATTGGATACTTGTACAGATATCAAATATTTCACTGCTTAAATTGGTGAAACTGTGTTTAAAATAAATTGGATGGCCAATTAAATATGACATTACATCAGCATCTGAAGAGAAGAAAAGTAAAAAACCATCTCATCT
The DNA here is from genome assembly GCF_002742605.1 of Olea europaea var. sylvestris. Taxonomy (NCBI): domain Eukaryota; kingdom Viridiplantae; phylum Streptophyta; class Magnoliopsida; order Lamiales; family Oleaceae; genus Olea; species Olea europaea. The sequence goes on along the minus strand of NW_019244400.1, from coordinate 21,569 downwards.
CTAATGTCTTAAACTTTTGAGGTGATTCAACAAGATATCGAGTACGCAAAAGTCATAAGTTTAAGTATCATGTATCGCCACCTATTTATGAAAATAACGAACTCATCAAATTTTTTAAAAAAAAATGCGGTCTACACTCGAGACATCTTATTGAAGAAATTTTTTAAATAAATGAACTCCTCCAGAAGTTGTTACATCTAAAGTCATTTTCATAATACATATACTTGAGGTCTCTCTTCATTTTCTCCTCCCTGTTCTTGCACCTGATAAGAATTAGATCCCAAGGAACAACCATGAAAAGAGGTGAAAGTTATGGTGGTGGCCAGAGTTCCTTAGGCTACCTGTTTGGTTCTGATGATAAGCAAAAAAGCATTGCACCACTGGCATCACCTACTGCTTGTACACCGCCTTATGGAATCGATATCGAAGAAAAGCCACCAGAAAGTCCTCCTCCTCAAGAACGAAAAAGAGATTCCAACAACTACAAAAGGATCCAGGGTCAGAATTCAGGAAATTACATCGCTGTGAGTTAATTATTTATGCATACATGAAGCTTATAATTCTTTCTCGTTGAACCCTTGTTGTCCCCTTCGGGCAATCATAATTGGTAAGCAAATTGTTTGATTTGGAGAGAGAAAGATCGTACTGATCGCCAATCCTTGAGTTTTTATACTCCATGGAATCCGATCTACCAAGTGAGATTTAAATAAAGCGATCTCTCTTCTTTAGGCTAAAAAGCTTAAAGAATAAAATGGGGTACTCCGAGCCAATAGAAATTTAATCAAACTTTTTTCTTCTTAAATATTTCCATATTGTCTGTGAGATGGCGAAATTCCATATTTTTTTATGATTATTTCCATAATAGTATGATCTTGAATTAACCCGGATCATTTTGTGCTAGGGCCGTCCAACCACTAAAGTTAAGTCGGTACCAGGTGGAGATTCGTCGCTCGGTTACCTGTTTGGAGATAAGTCGTGAGATTTTGTACGACCATGGTCTACCTCTTCGAATGTTCTTTCGTGGTTGTGTCTGATTTCTGCTACATGTAGAAAGGGTGTGAAATATTGGTGCTGTTTGAAACTAGGTTAGGGTTTGTAGGGTTTGCTCTGCGTGTGATAATTACTGCCTAAATATTACTTTCTGAAGTTTCAACTACCAGATTGGTTATGAAATAACAAGTCTCTTTTATTTTTATTTCTTTTCATTGTTTAGGATTTTCTCTACCACAGTTTGCCCCTTTGGCAAGACTTGGAACTGTAAAATAAGCCTAATGACAAGGCAGCTACTTCGATGTGGTGTGTGATTTGTTTATTTTCATGTAAAAAATTCTGCTTTCGTGTTTCTTTGCGTAGACACATACACATTCACAAACCTCAGTATATTGGAAACTAGAAATAAAAACTTACATATAAAAAGAGAGGATGGGAGGGGGAGAAAAATGGCTTAAAATTATGTTTAAATCTTGGGAATTTCTACACTTCTATTGATGTTTTCTCCTTCATTTGGTGATCTTTTATGAAACGGATTTTCGTGCTGTATACTTCATCCACTTCTCCTTTCTGGTTAATTTAAGAGATGTTCAATGCTATTCTCAACTACATATTAGATATTATACAATGCTAAAATCCAGCTGCGTGCACATAATAGTTATCAACTATTTGAACTTTAAAATTGTGAATGCGTGAAAGGACGAGAAAAACCCAAACATTAATCAAGATTCAAAAACCAATTAACAAAGCAGTAAGTAAAGTGCAGAAAATAGAAAAATTAACACAATGATTTTTTGGCCTAAGCCCCAAAGGTTTGGCGACCACATGTAACGCCTAATCCCTTGTTGTGAATTCATTATAAATGGATTTAGCTCGGTTGCACTATAAAGCCAAAATGGCAACAAGAATATACAATATGTTCCAAAAATCACAAAGATCAAACCATTGATATATATATATATATATATATATAAAGTCAACGATGTCAAAGTAAAAAAAAAAATTAAAAACAAAAAAAAAA
>NW_019244400.1:3608-19466 GCF_002742605.1 Olea europaea var. sylvestris | reverse complement strand
GCCGAAAAAAAAAAAAAAAAAAAAAAGAAAAAAAAGAAAAAAAAAATTTCGCCAACGTATTAGAAAATAAGTTCTTCTACTATTAGGTTTAAATTCTTCAAATTCAAAAGTAAGTAAAAAGTTACTTATTAAAAAGTTATTTTAAATTTTAGGGTTGTAAAGGATTAAGTTTGGGTATCACCTATTTAATTATTGAAATTACTTGAACTAGTTAATTGTTTATCTAAAAATTATATTATATTTCAGGCGACGATATGAATATGGGAACAGCTTGCCAACCGAGTTGATTTTGCATACATAGTTCTCTGAGTTGAAAAACTTATATATTTTTAAAAATCAATATAGTAATTATACTATTATATGATATGCAATTTGTGAATTTCTCGTATAATTACATGATTATTATGAAAAGTTCTTTCATTATGATATAGTGAGATCATTAAAGTTGTACATGGATTACTTATGAATTAGAATGTGACATGTGATATTGAGATCGATCAGAAAAGTATCTGTGAATATATACTTCTTCTAGTTTACAAAGGGGCATTGGCCATGTTTTATCTTACACGGAAGGATCTTGACTGAACATTGGTCTTGACGGTGTACATATAGTTCACAAAGGGGCATTGACCGTATTCTAGCATTGATTATTAGAGGTCTTGAGATTGACTTTTGTTCATGGAGGGGACCACAGGCCCACAACGAAAGTTCTTAGTTCGAGAGGTGGATTAAAAATTTAGTCAGAGAGTACATTTTTTGTGGATTATAGGTGGTGTAATGAGACGATATTATGAATTTCAGCATTATGAGGATGTCTCACATCTTGATTGTCATGATTATATGCAAGTTGTGATCTGTTAATTAATATAAAATTGATTTCGATGATAATGCATAAATGAAGATGTTTATTTATTATCGAACTTCTCCACTTACTGAGTTATCAACTCATATATTTTGTCACCATTTTTCTTATCAGGTAGCAATTGAGTATATGGGTATCTTTTGGAGTTGAGCCTTTGATTTTGAAGCAAAGCCACACAACAGAATTTGCTAGTATTATTTACTTCATAGAACATGTAGTCAGTGTTTTGGGATGCATGTTCATGTTTAGATGTGATTTTGCATTACTTGTAAATAGTTATCAAGATCATTATATATTGTGTTTCCATATGTACATTTCATGTTATTTTATTGGTAAAAGTTGAGATTTTGACTTATCTCTATTGTGTTATGTTATATTTTGGAATTTGTGTATAGTTGATTACAAGTTGGTTAGTCCTATTTATAAGGGAGATAATGTCGAAATTCTATTAAAAATAATTTATAAAAAGTTCCAGATTTTTCACTAAGATTTAATCACTGGAACACTCAAGAACTCATACCCTAATCACGAAGGATGAGGGATTCTCATGAAGAGGAAGTAGATAAATAGACAAAAGAAACCCCAGAAATTCTCTCAAAAGTGTGCCAGTCAAAGAGTCACCATAGGAATATAAAGCCAGAAGCATCTAGAACCCTATCAAACAGTCATCAAAGTGCCACATGTCACAATCCTGTTAAAGACCTCCGCTAACAAAAGTGTAAATCAGAAACACACTTTCTTCACATTTTGGAAGCACACTTTTATAAGTAATGAGATCAATGGTTCGAAACTCAACAATCTCAGCCTTACTTCCAAAATTTTTGACAATAGTGCAGCCAGGAGCTTCACCAGCTATTTTTAATTTCATTTGATCCGATACATGTTCAGTCAATGAAAAGAATCAACAGATAAAATCTTTAAACAATTTTGAAACTTGTTTAAAGGTATCACTTTTGTTACCATATTAGATAGATTATACAATATAGGAATTTTATTAATTTCCAGCAATCCCTTAGAGATAATATATCTGACAATGATATTCGACATCAATGTGTTTGTTTCTATCATGAAACTTGAGATTCTTACTTAAATTGATTTCACTTTAATAATCAGAATATAGGATTGAATGTGTGTCTACAAAACCAAGTTCATTTAACAGTCTATGTAGCCAGATTCCTTTTTTGATGGCATCAGTGGCTACAATGTATTCGGCCTCCGTGGAAGATTGAGCAACAATTTGCTGCAGCTGAGATTTCGAACTTATTACAGTTCGACACAAATATGATGAGATTGATCTCCTATTGTCTCTATACCCTGCAAAATCAGAATCTAAATATTCCTTTAGAATTACCCCTTCCTTGTTCATTCTAAACATTAAACTTAAGTTAGATGAACCCTTTAAATATCTCATTAACCTTTTCAATGCTTCCCAGTAACTCTCACTAGGATTCCCCATTAATCTACTCAAAACATTGATGCTATATGCTAAATCGGGTCTGGTACAAATCATTAAGTACATAACTGAACCAATAATGTTAACATAGGGAATTTTAGATATTCTTTCAAGTTCATCTTCAATTTTAGGACAAGAATCAAATTTTAATATAAAATGATTGGCAAGGGATAAAGTAACAGATTTACAATTAAACATGTTAAACCTTTCTAGGATAATTTTGTTGACCTAAAAACAAGCTATCAGATTCTTCATTTCTCATGATTTACATACCCAGAATTTTCTTGGTAGGGCCAAGATCCTTCATATCAAATTTTGATTTCAATGTGTTTGATATCATCAATTTCAGATTTATTGGCGCTAGCAAGAAGTATATCATCAACATAAAGCACAAGATAAAAGGAGTCTTTACCACCATTTCCTTTACAATGAAAACATATATCAAAATTGCTTCTATTAAATCCAAGCTTCACATCATTAATCTGCTTTGGGACAACACCAAAATAAATATAAAGTAAATCATGTTGGTTGCAGAAGATGTATATGTTTTCTTTTTTTATCTAAGTTCACATATATATAAGAAAATTAAAGAAAACTAATTTTGAGCTCGAAAACTACTTATCTGAAACTTGGAAATGGCCGTATAAGTCTGTATATATATAGTCTCAAACAGCTCGGATTGGTTCGTGTTGGAAATACGAGTAAAATAACTAATTCAAGATTAGCTTGTATTATTAAGCTCATCTAGAGCTTATTTAAGATTGTTAACCTATTAGTCTCATTTTAGTTTAACTTGTAAACAATCAAATAATCATATAGCCGTTTCTGTTTTTAGATTGGTTCGCATAGCAATTTTAGTTGCTATAAGAAATTCAGGGATTGTATCAAAAGTTTAATTTGTTTGATGGCATGTGCAGTTATGTTGATTTATTAGTATTGCAAAATATTAATGAAAAAAATTACAATCTAACATATTATAATGTCTAACCTTATTTACTAGGGTACTAAATGTGCATTCAAAAGCTAATCCCAAGAACCAGACATCATGACAAAATAGATAACTCAATTTTGAAGGTTAGCCAATTCCATCTTCTCCATCACATTTTGGTGAATTTAGCATTGAGAACAACTTCAAGCCTCAAAATATGAGTTTCATTCATTGAATCAATTTCTATAGGGTGGGTATGGAATAATCCTCCAACAACAGAATGAATAGCATAACATAAATTCTTAAATTGATGACATCCGTATACCTAGAATAATAGAACTATAAAAATAAAAAGATTCATATAGACTTGATTGGCTAGAAAGAGCAATAACCATTTCTTTTTTGAGTTCCATCGTAGAAGGTCTATATTCTTAAGAGAAATAACGACATCATAATTGTTGTAAAATTATAATCTTAATATATCATCCCAAGGTGGTATGTCAATAGAGAAGGGCAATCTTGAAATTTGACACTTGCTTAAGATTTAAATTTAAATCAATCAAATTGCACTTAAAGTTTTTGGATTATGATATTATGTCTTTGTTTGTCAGTCATTCTACCATATTATTTTTTCTAGAGTACTCATTTTCAAACACACATTTTTCATTAAAATAATATTACACATAAATAAAAAAAACATTTCCTTTTTTCTTAACCATGCATTTCAACATCAATTACTATTCCATAATACACTTTTTGAAATTAAAGGGACACAAACATTCCTATATAGTCATCTCATCTCAAAACTTAAGTTATTAGAGAGACATCACTTATCTGTACTTAAATAATGTTTTCAATATATCAAAATATTTTAGATTCATTTTTGGATTAAAAGGCATAATAGAATTACAAGGTTTATAAATGAGTTTGGCAAGATTCAAACTCAATTCTTAGAAAATAGTCAAAATCTAGTTAACATTCTTAAACTTTATTTGAAATGGACAACATTGAAGGCAATTGAAAAGGCAAAATATTTAGAGTTATTTTTTAATATTGAGTACTAGACGTGCCCTTAAAGTCTAGATCCAATTTCCTTTTAGCATTCATTCGTCTTCCCTTCTGAATTGATGCTGCAACTTCTTCTCTTGGTCACTTATCTTATAAGATCATTTCACCAATTTAATTTGTCCAAATGTGGCCCAGCTTCTACATGTTTGGCCTACAAAAGTATACCTATTATTATGTATCTTTTGGTCACATCAACAGTAAAAATATTAGCCCAAAATCTCTATTTCTTGTTGCAAAGAACTTTTTGTCAGCCTGGCAACCGAATTTTGCTCGCAGTTGAACTTAGAGAGCCAAGAGAGACATATAATCTCATCATAAGAAAATTAATCATGATGTTAGCTAAAATTATGGGACTTAATTATTTTAAAGAAGAATTAGTAGTCATATCACTTTTAATCACACATTAGACAAGATTTGAGATTTTCTTATTCAATACTATCGTAATGATGTCCAATATGCACGACAAAACAACTCATAAGCGCACATGATAAGTAGTAGTAAATAGTACTCGTTTTATTTGATATTGCATAGTGTTGTATTATCATTTATCATAAATGAAAAAAAGTAAACAAAAAAGAAATAATAGTTCAATTAACACTAATAATACTAAATCTGGTCATACAAGATAATGTAGTACTCTTCTATAGACTTTCAATAGTAATGTCATTTTTTGCGAATCCCCTTAGTTAGAAGACAAATACTCACTCTCAAATGAACATACAAAATTAGAACAGTGTTGCTACACTTACAGGGTCTGTTTTACAGATCCTTGCCAGATCTCTTACAGGCGAGGGCTCGGGCGTATTTTTTTTTCATGTGGGACCTGCCCCTACAGTGAGGGGTCGGTAAAACCCCTGTAGAAAATTGCTCTATAATTTTCAAATTAGAAATATGCTTACACAAGGGTTTTCTTTTTTTAATGGTTCCAACCCCAGCCGAGCCGAACCGAACCGAACCGAACCGAACCACCTATTCATTATATTATTTTACTTTTTGTGTGCTTCTAAATTTAGTCGTATATCATATTTAAAAATAGAAACAATAATCTTAAATAGGAAATGGCTGGTAAGAGGTAAATCAGGATTTTTTTTAATATGTCAAATTTAAAAGGGATTTTGAGGTAAATGGCCTTTAACCTATGGCCTATGCGCGATTTTGATACTAATGTTTTCTACTTGGGATGGACACCCTCCATCTACGATTTATGCGCACAAATGGTAATTTTTCCCAGTTTCCATCATTTGACCTTGAAAAGTCCTTTTTTTTCTTTTTTTTCTTTTTTTTTTCAATCAAGGTGTGAGTCCTTACACATCCTGTCCCAAGAGAGACTTTCAAGATTTCTGTACCCAAGAGCTTGTCTAACACGATAAACTAGCTCCTCAATGGAAGTGAATAATACATCACATTGAAGAAAATGCTATGTCACTTGCAGCACTCCCGGCCTCAATCCACCCTTTGAACCAAGCCCCAGTTTCAAGTCAACTCTAGACAAGTTCGATCGGGAGAGAGTATGAAATTTTGGCAAGAGATTTGATAATCAAACCTTGAAGCCTCCCAAAGTGCCTCAGGCAAGGATTCCAAATTCGAAGAGTTCACGACGCTCAATACCCCTTAATCATACGTACTGATGGAGATTAATGATAAGAAGAACATAAAGTCAAACTCAAAAAACCAAGATCGAAACTTACACTGCGAGTTTCAAAAATTTACGACCATAATCCTAACGATTGTCGAATGTTAAGAGAAAATTTAAGTCTTGATCAAGAGGAGATACTATTATAACATTTTTCTCGCTATTGTAGCCTGATTTCAATTAGAACCTAACGTCACATATTACTAAATTTATTTCGAAGAGGTTCGACACAACAATATAATATATCGAACATATTATTACAGTTTAAATTAACATAATATATAATTGATTGTTATGGTACCATATGATTTTAGCCTTGTAGAATTGGTCCCATACCTCACATTCCGCGCCATAGCCAATGAATGTGTAAATTAGTGGACACGATATGTCAAATATACCATTGACAAAATGGAATGTGATATGTAGACCCCACTTGAGATATACTTTGTTAACCCTCCAAATAAATTATTTGTTAAATTAGTCAAGGATGTTGGTACATGTCAATTTATGTTAATGTGCGATGTGACTCATTTGGTCCTTAACATAAAGTTGAATTTTATTTATTTTTTAATTGTTAAGACACTTTCAGTTATGAGTTTATTTTAAATTTAAAATTCAAAAATAATATTGACAAGTTGGTGAACGAATCTTATTCTCAAGTTCAGATGACGATTCGAACAGCCTGGACCGTATTTTTAAATGGATCAACTGAGGCTTTTTGTGTGGCCAATTTGCCTTTTTTACACCTCCGAATCCACCAATAAAAGCTCAAATTCTTAGTGTTCACTAGCCAACCATATGAATATTTGTTGTGGTCTGAGCAAAAATAATAATGATAAAGAATATGAAATCGGCAAAGAAATAATACATAAATTTAAGTGGTTCAACAATGTGCTTATTTTTACTGGAGCAAAGCGTCTATGATCTTATTATTTATTAATAATAAGATTTGTATGAGCCACTTATTACAACAGTATTGGAATCCCCTCTAATGAATGGGATAGTAGAAAAATGATCTTAAGGTTGACTTAATTGCAGGTTACAGTGACTTGCTAGTCGAAATTGTTATGCCCCGATTATACACACCTCGGATACCGAAGTGTCATCTAACCTTCGAGGCCGAGATCAAGTGGACCCCCGCAGCACCACTTAGTCCGACCTGAAAACGACCCTTCCGAAACTTCTCCGAAGTGATATAGCGGTTCCTACTACTGATCTGCCGAAACATCTCATTTTCGAGGTCGAGATCAAGTGGACCCCGGTTAGAAGATCCGTCGCCAATTTGAGATTTGTCCTGCACCTAAGGCTTAAATTGATTTGACGTCTCCATGAGGCTAGTTGATGTGACTTATCAACTTTATGCCAATCCAACTCAGGGGAAACAAACTGTCCGCCCACTCTACAAACGCGGCTGATTGACGCCTATGAGCAGACGCTTCATACCGTCAGATGTATACACGCGTTCCACATCCAATGGTTCATACCACCTATAAATACCCAAGGTTTGGCAAGAGGCAAAGGTAATGAAACTCTTAATACATAGCACTCCATAGCAAGTTTATATATTTTCTCCTCCTCCTTTATTGATTGATTTGCATAGCCTCTAGGTACTGTTTCGATCACCCAAACCTGACTTGACCGTCGGAGTCTATACGGCCGCTGCCACCCCCGTTGGTTCTGGCCGTGTGCGCCTGACTATTCGTTGATTGTGCGCAGAGAGTTATACGTGGAGTAGCTTTCAGTTGTCCACGTTGAAGGATCAATTGCCGAGGTCAACAGATTGGCGTCGTCTATGGAAAATCACTCCCCATTCGAAGTTTTGCGTTCTCCATCGGAGAAGGTACCGAAAAACCGGCGACTAACCCTGAAAAGAGGAGTTCTTAAAAAGAACAAAGTCGAGTTACAATCCAAGTTCTTACTACCCTTGAAAAAAGAGGTAGAATGAGCTACAGCCATGAAGACGACAATCCCATGAGAGAGGCCTCTGAAGAAGAGGTACTCCATAACAATGTTACTCTTCAGAGACCGCATCACCGGCGTCGCCGAGGCGGAAGAACAGTCATACTCACTGAAAGAATGGCTCAGATAGCTGCGGGTATGAGAGACATAGCAGCTCAAAATATGGCGATGCAGGAACTCCTCATGTAAGCCCAGGGACACCAGAGCTATCAAAGGCCACAAGGATCTTATCCGGTGCAGGAAACCCCTTTATCTCACTCTCGGGGCCACATGAGCCGGCACACAGAATGCCCCCTCGAAAGGGAGATGAACGTCGAAGCAACATCTTATGTGCAAGGGAGTCAACCATCGGAACCACGCTTAGGGGACAATTTCCCTCAAGAACACGACGACCAAAGGTCGGTAAGCATTTTCGACCGGATAGGGGAGGATCCTAGCAATAGGGTCCGCCCAGCAAGAGGATCAGTTCGTCCGGATCGCGAACAAGAACATGTTCCCCCTCCTCCTCCTAGAAATAGGAGGGAGAGGAGAAACCTAGTCGATTGGGAGAGTCGAGGAGAAGCACCTCCACCACCCCAGGACATCCAAGATGATGAAAGGTCAGAGGGGCCCCGTCGATCTTATGAGATTGACGATGATGATGATAACCTCCCTTTCTCAAGGGAGATTCAAAGCTTCCCAATGCCAGCTAACTTCATGCCCCCTAAGATCCCCAAGTATGAGGGAAAGGGGGATCCGGAGAAGCACCTCACAAAGTATATGACACAAATGAGCCTTAGGGGAGCCTCGCCGGCTCTAAAATGCAGAGCCTTCCATTTAACACTAGGCGGAGCCGTCGAGGTATGGTACAGCAGGCTTCCTCCCCTAAGCATCAGAAGTTGGCCAGACTTGAAGAAAGCATTTTTGAACCAGTACCTCTCACGCAGGGAAGGAGAGGCACCAATTCAACGCCTGCAAGACATGAGGCAGGCTCCTGGGGAGACGCTGAAAAGCTATCTCGCCAGGTTTACAGACGAAATTACTTACTGCGAACAGGTCACTGGCAGGGAAGCCCTTTCAGCCCTAAAAGGTGGGCTCAACATAAACACTTTATTCTGGAGGGACGTGCGCAGCAAGAATCCCTCCACATATGACGAGCTGGTGGAAATGATGAGAGTGGAAATTGTTAGTGAAGAAATGATTGATCATCGCAACCGTGTCGCGCAGGGACTCACTCCTCCTCAGAGGCAAGTAGGTCGAGGCCCCGCAGCATACCTTGTTATTCAGCAATGGACCCAAGCAGGGCATACCATAGCTCCCACATCCGGACAAGCCCTAGCTTCCACCACATTGAATGCAGTGCCGGTGCTGGCATATGATAATGCCCCTGCTGAAGTAGGACCATCTGGGAGAACTGATAACAATAAAAAGAAGAAAAAGAGGTCAAACAGACCCTTGGCAGGAGCAAGGTTTTGTACATTCCATCAACTATATGGACATGACACTAGTGAGTGTCGTGATGCCAATCGGCGCCCAGATCGAAGCAACCTTCACACTTCCAGCAGAAACGAACACCCTCGCAAATCCACCTCCCCGAGGAGGGGAGGAAGAGGTCACCAGGAACAATCTCCTCGTAGAAGAGAATCGAGGAACCGAGGCCAATCCAGGCAGGGGAACCAAGCCCAATTTTTGGGAGGCCATGTCATCAGGGAAATCGATACCATCATTGGGAGACCCCACGTCGGTGGCAACACCAGGAATGCCCAGCGAAATTACACTAGAGAAGCAAAGGATCCCCCAATGATCACTTACATTGTTAACGAATCGAAATCGGCAAACAAGATGGCCCCAATCACCTTCTCCCAGGAAGACTGAGAGGGAGTTCACCACCCCCATTGTGATGCTTTGGTTGTAAGAGCCGTAGTAGCTAGAAACGGATTAAAATGCATGCTTGTTGACAACGGCAATTTCGTGAACATATTGTTCAGCTCCACTTTTGACAAAATGCAAATTGAACATGGGTTGATCCCCATGACCGACCCACTGTTCGGATTCACTGGGGACAGCATCATCCCACGAGGGCGGATCACCCTGCCTGTCGAAATGGGTTCGGCACCCCTAGTAGCCCAGCATTTCATGGAATTTCTGGTGGTAGATCATAGATCGGCTTATCATGGAGTATTGGGCAGACCCGCTCTGAAAGATCTTTGGGCTGTGACGTCCATTCACTATTTGTGCATGAAATTTCCTACCGAACATGGGATTGCAACAGTCCGGGGCGATCAGATGGGCTCCAGGGCATGCTACCTAAACTCGCTGCACAAATTCGAGCCCCGAGCTGTTAATGTAATCCTAGCCGAAGTACCCGCTGAAGTCGGTACGGACGTGGAAATGCTCGACGCCCCTGAACAAGGGCATACCTCTGAACAAGAAGAAGACGTCGACATGGAAGAGGCCCCTGAACAAGGACACTTTCTTGATGAGTTAGACCCCCGAATAATTGATTATGAACCAAATGCGACCCCCATGGAAGAATTGAAAACTTTCCCCGTCAACCCGGAAGACCCCAATCAAGTCTTGCGTATAGGGAAGTCATTATCACCTGAAGCAAAAACTGAGATGATACGTTTCCTGAAAGGGAACCTGGATGTCTTCGCATGGAAACATGAAGATATGGTGGGAATAGATCCTAGGATCAGTTGTCATCACCTTAACATCAACCCTTCCTATGCTCCCCATAGACAGAAGAGGCGTGCCCTAAACCCAGAATGGTACGAGGCACTGAAAGACAAAGTAAGTAAACTTAGTCGCAGTGGTTTCATCAGAGAGGCCATATATCCGAGGTGGATATCCAACCCGGTCCTGGAGAAAAAGTCCAACGGAAAGTGGAGGGTATGCGTGGACTTCACAAACCTAAATAAGGCGTGCCCCAAAGACAGCTTCCCACTTCCGAGAATTGATCAACTTGTGGACTCTACTGCTGGGCATGAACTACTGAGTTTCATGGATGCATACTCAGGGTACAACCAGATACCCATGTTATGACCTGACGAGGAAGCTACATCATTCATTACGGACAGGGGCCTGTATTGCTACAAAGTTATGCCCTTCGGATTGAAAAATGCCGGGGCCACATACCAGAGGTTAGTTAACATGATGTTTGCTGAACTCATTGGCAAAACCTTGGAGGTCTACGTAGACGACATGTTGGTCAAAAGCCTCCAGGCAACCGAACACATGGGTCACATCGACCAAACCTTCTAGATACTCAGGAAGTATAATATGAAATTGAATCCCTTCAAGTGCACCTTTGGAGTGGCATCAGGCCAGTTCTTGGGATATATTGTAAATCAGAGAGGAATTGAGGCAAATCCGGCGAAAGTAACGGCCTTACTAGAAATGAAGTCACCTCAAAAATCGAAGGAGGTCCAAAGTCTCAATGGTCGGATAGCCGCGCTCAGCCGCTTCATCTCCAGAGCCACTGATAAAAGCTTGCCTTTCTTCAATGTACTGAAGAAGGGAAAGAAATTTCAATGGACTTCGGAGTGCGAAGAAGCCTTCGAGGCTCTGAAGAAGCACCTCGGGAAAGCACCCCTCTTGTCGAAACCTCAACCGGATGAATCTCTATTACTATATCTAGCAGTTTCGGACGTGGCAGTCAGCGCAGTCCTAATCAGGGAAGAAAATGAGCGTCAATTGCCAGTGTACTACATCAGCAAAGCACTTCTCCCAACTGAAACACGCTACCCAGACATGGAAAAATTGGCACTCGCACTTATCACAGCCTCAAGAAAGCTGAGGCCATATTTCTAAGCCCACTCAATACAAGTTCTCACCAACTTCCCTTTAAAGCAGGTAATGTAGAAAACAGACGCGTCAGGATGCCTGCTGAAATGGGTCATCGAGTTCAGCGAGTTCGATCTAACGTTCCGACCTAGACACGCCGTCAAGGGCCAGGCCCTTGCTGATTTTATGGTTAAGTTTACCGAAACCCCAGAAATGGAGGCGATAATGGAACCAGCCGAGCCCCCCACATGGAAACTATTCGTAGATGGGTCCTCAGGAGAGGCAGGCGCGGGGGCAGGGATCGTGTTGGAGAGCCCGGAAGGCCATATGCTAAATTGTGCGGTAAGGTTCGGCTTCAAAGCCTCAAACAACGCAACCGAATACGAGACCCTTCTGGCAGGTCTAAAGCTTGCTAAGGAAATGAAGGTCAGGAAGCTCCTAGCGAGCAATGACTCTCAGCTCATAGTAAATCAGGTAAATGGGAATTTTGCAGCCAAAGATGGTAACATGCTTGCGTACTTGAAGTTGGTTCTGAACATAATTCCCCATTTTGAAAGGTTCGAACTGACTCAAGTCCCCCGTCTAGAAAATGCACATGCAGATGCCCTCTCAAAATTAGCCAGTAGCATGGACTCAGAGCTACTAAACATCGTCCCCATTGAGTACTTATCAAAGCCCTCCACCTCCGAAGGCGAAGAGGTACTGTGGATAGAAGGCGCCCCATTATGGATGCAGCCCATAATCGCGTACCTGAAGGAACAAACACTGCCTGCTTCTAGAGGGGAGGTGAGGAAATTAAGGAGAAGGGCTGCACACTTCGTCCTGCAAGAAGACACCCTTTACAAGAGAGGCTTCGCTTCGTCCCTTCTTCGATGTGTAGGCGGCGAAGAGGCCACATACATATTCAGAGAAATATATGAAGGAATCTGTGGAAATCACTCCGGAGGAACGGCTCTGGCGCACAAGGTTCTCCGTTAAGGCTACTTCTGGCCGACCCTGAAAAGGGATGCTTGCCAATTTGTCCAGAAATGTGACAAGTGCCAGCGCTTCTCGAACGTTCAAAGACAGCCTGCTCAGAGCCTCTCTGTAGTAACCAGCCCATGGCCATTCGCCAAGTAGGGCATTGACTTCATTGGTCCACTCCCAAAAGGGAGAGGAAGCGCAACTTTCGCTATTGTCGCCATTGACTACTTCACTAAGTGGGTCGAGGCAGAACCCCTTGCCCGAATTATCGAGGTTAATACTACCAAGTTCGTTTGGAAAAACATCATTTATAGATTCGGCATCCCCCACTCCTTAGTCTCTGATAACGGACGGCAGTTCGACAATAGGAAGATGAGAGACTTACGCGACGAATTGGGCATAAAGAAGGACTTCTCGACACCGCATCACCCCCAGGCAAATGGGCAAGTTGAAGCAGTGAACAAGACTATCAAGCACACCCTGAAAAGGAAACTGGATACCTCAAAAGGGGCTTGGGTTGACGAACTCCCCCACATCCTCTGGGCTATCAGGACGACTTGCCGGACTGCAACCGGTGAAACCCCATTTTCCATGACCTACGGAGCCGAGGCAATGAGTCCGGTCGAAGTTGAGGTCCCATCACATCGACGGATATATTTCAATGAGATCAGCAATGACGAGGCCCGAATAAGTGAACTACACCTCCTTGAGGAAAAGAGAGATACCTCCCAAGTGACCCTGGCAAAATATCATCGAAAGATGACCCGCTATTATAACTCCAAGGTCAGAAACAGAACTCTCCGCTTGGGCGACCTCGTCCTCAGAAGAGTTTTCCAATCTTCAAAACCAACCGAGTCAGGAGTGTTCGGCCCGAACTGGGAAAGCCCTTACCGCATCCGATATGAATCCCGACCTGGTACCTTCGAAATCGAAGATATGTCAGGAAGGGCACTGCCTCATAAGTGGAACATCGAACACTTGAGGAAGTACTACCAGTGATGAGACTGTTCCGATCCGATCTCAATATGTTATAGCGAATCGATTGTCCTGATCTGATCTCAGTTGTAAAATTCCCTAAGTGATGGAATCGCCTTTGTAAAGGGTGGTGTAATTTATCTTAGTAATGAATTTTTCAGTTCCAAGCCACATCAGTTAGTGAATAGTTTCCTCAGTACTTCAGAAGGTTCATTTAAGCGATCCGATCGTCAATTATTAGTTGATTAACGTCAAGCGGCTCTTCATGTTTGCCTAATTGGTCTGATCTCAGATTATTAATAAGTTGGCATTAAGAATCGCTTCATACTCGCTTAAGTGTTTAAACTTATGTTAGCTTAAGCGGTCCGGTCCACAGTTATTAACGGGTCATTGTCGCGAGGCAATTAGTCTAACGTTTGTCGTTCATACAAGTATAAACAAAAAAAATACAAAGAAGCAGAAGCCCAAATACTTAACAAATTTTTTTCATTTCATTTCATAAATTTAAGTACAGTGGGGCTGAAGCCATTATAAGATAACCCTAATCTGTTGGAGGGACTTCAGCACTGACCGCCTCTTGGGCCTCCGGAGCCTCCTCGACAATCTTATTAGGCCGACCTCCAGTTGGCCCCCCAAACTCTGCCTCCAATGGAGAGATGTCCAGAGTGGGATGCACCTCCTTCAGTCGACCCAGTAAGCTTTGGGCACTCCATGAGGCCCAGAAGTTAGCGAAGTCGTCGTACAGGAGATGGTCTTCGAAGTGGTCAATAAAGTTTTGGACTGCCACCTCCCCCGCAGACTTCAATTCCTCCTTCAAAGAGGCAATCTCCTCTGACTGGGCCTCTGTCTGCTGCCTCAGCTCTGCTTTTTCTCTATTGGAGGCCTCCAGAGCATCGGTGGCGAGCTTGTGGTGCTCATTGGTGTGATCAAGTTGCCGAGTCACAGCAGCCACTTGGCATTCCACCTCGTACAGCTCTTTCTTCAGCCACTCCACTCTGCTTGAGCAACAGTGAGCAGGGCCTCAGCAGTTTTCTTCCCCTCCTCTGCCTTTGTGGCTTTGGCCTGAGCCACCCGCACGGCATCCCCATAATGCATCGCCTCCTTGAGGCGCTTGGCGAGGTCCTCCCTCTTAGAGTTCAGATCCTTCACCAAGCCCTCAAGCTGGATGCTTGTGCTTAGGGCCCGAGCCACACAGGCGCTGTTCGCGGCCACCAGATCCTCAGCCGTGCAGGAGGCGGTGTGGTCCCTCCACTCTTCTGTCCAGTATTTATTATAGACCACCGCCACCGCAACTGTTTCGGGAGGAAGAGCCTCCAACACCTCCCTTACGAGCTCCTCAGGATTGGTGCCCAGAAAGTCGACCTTCTTAGAGGGACGGGGCCTTTTTCTCTTCTGCTGTCCCAGAGCTTGATCAATGGGCACTACAGCAAGGGGTGGTGTCCGGGACAGCGACAGGCTCAGTTAGAGTGGGCCTTCTCTCCGGGAGGGCCACCCCCATGGGAATTATGGTCTGCCTCAAAGCTGGGGGTGGCCTCGCCACAGTTGGGTGTCTGGGAGGGGCGGCACTCTTCTTGCCCTTCCTTCGAAGGTCAGCCTTCGGGTCCTCCGGTACTTCCTCCTCCGTCGGAGGCTGGAGCCTCTTACTGGCCTCCACCAACTCCTCCATTTGCTTTTTGTACGAGGAGGAGGAGGCCTTCAACGCCCGTGCCTCAGCCATCATCTTCTGGATGGTCTTGAAGTCGGGGCGTACTGGCAGCTTCTTGTTAAAGTTGTCTGCAAAGAAATAGATAAGGAATTAGTACAAATCTTGGGAGTTCGGAATCAAAAGTAAAGGCTTCGGTCCTATTACCTTGAGACGCCATTAAATCGTGAGTAATAAAATGGATGTTCTTTCGGATCAGCCTGTGGTAGGACCTCTTCTTCTGAGGCAACTGATAAATGACACAGATGGTGTCGAAGTCCTCCGTTAACAGCTCGCACCGAAGAAGAGAACCTACAAAGGAAACATAACTGTTAGACACAATTCGAACCGCAGAGAAATAAAATAGGCAACTACTATACTCACTAAGTGTTGAAAACTTCGTTGGAACTGTAAGAGGCGCCAGGGGGTCCCCCTCCATCATGTCTCATCGCCCTGCTGCCCAACACCATGAGCTCTTCCATTCTTTGATGGAGCTCGACAGATCGACCACGAATGTAGTGTGGGAACCCCATGACGTAAGGTAATACCAACCCCGGGTCTTATCCCCCCC
>NW_019244400.1:0-3565 GCF_002742605.1 Olea europaea var. sylvestris | reverse complement strand
CGACAGTAACCTTGGGAATATAGAGGGTCTGGAAAACGGAAAGGGGCATCTCCACCCCTAATGACGCCTCTTTCCACAACATCTAGGAGCCTACCATCTGGCTCCAGGAGTTCGGATTGAGCTGCGTCGGGGCTAGCCCATAGGACCTAAGCACCAACCTAAAGAATGGGTAGATGGGCAGCCTAAGTCCGGCCCTAAGGATCACCTCACTAATTGTCACACAGCTCGGCCTAGGGTAGCAGGCTCTCTCTTTCGGCTCGGGGAGGATTAAGTCTACACTGTCAGGGATCCTATACTTCGTCCTAAGTCTACCCAGGTCGGCCTCCCTTAATTTTGATGGGTAGTCCGACGCCCCCAATGTATAGAGGTATCTGGTGGGCTATCCGGTCGTTTCCATATGTTCTCCCCCCCATTATTGCCCCAACTATTTCTGAAGAGGTCGCCACAATGGGCTCGTCCACCCTCACTATTTCTAAATCCCTCCCCGAACCAGAACTACCCTCTGAGGCCATTCTTCAAAAATTTTAAAAGCCTAAATAGGTGCTAAAACTTACGGGTTTAGAGGTTTTCCTAGCCGGAAATGGTGTAAGGTCGCCGGAAGTCTAGTTTTTCTCGTCGGAATTGCTTGCAAAATGTCGAAAATCGTCAAAAAATTGAGAGCAAAGTATAATCTTAGTTTTGCAAGGGTAGAAAGCCTAAGAAAACCCCCGAGTCCACCTTTTATAGAAAAACAAGTCCGATCTCCACTGTTGAATTCAAATGCGATCAATCTAAGCCGTTCGTCGCATCCTCAATCTAGGCCATTGAAATGAAACGCCAGATTTGATCTACGCCCAAGATGTCGCTGTGACTTTCACGCTTACTTGAAACGCGTCACCTCGGTTACAACCAGCCGTCAATAATAATTAGTAGCCGCAACAGCCTTTTAGGAGAATGGGCATGGCACCCAACTGTCACCTTGAAAACATGCAACACTTGTCAAATCATTTGACGTTTGAGTCGCCTCGGATTGAGCTCCTCCTCCAACTTTACAAAGCTTGGACGCACCTGACGCAAAGGCCCTATTGGGTCATCGTCTCGGACGCTGCGTTCCCTCCCATGCTTTACAAAGTTTCAGCCATCTCCCAACGCGTCGACCTTTTGGGTCAGCGCACCAGTGGCAGATGAGCTCCTCCTTCAACTTTACAAAGCTTGGACGCACCTGACGCGAAGGCCCTATTGGGTCATCGCCTCGGACGTTGCGTTCCCTCCCATGCTTTACAAAGTTTCAGCCATCTCCCAATGCGTCGACCTTTTGGGTCAGCGCACCGGTGGAAAATGAGCTCCTCCTTCAACTTTACAAAGCTTGGACGCACCTGACGCGAAGGCCCTTTTTTGGGTCATCGCCTCGGACGCTGCGTTTCCTCCCATGCTTTACAAAGTTTCAGCCATCTCCCAACGCGTCGACCTTTTGGGCCAGCGCACCGGTGGCAAATGAGCTCCTCCTTCAACTTTACAAAGCTTGGACGCACCTGACGCGAGAGCCCTTTTTTGGGTCATCGCCTCGGACGCTACGTTTCCTCCCATGCTTTACAAAGTTTCAGCCATCTCCCAACGCGTCGACCTTTTGGGTCAGTGCACCGGTGGCAGATGAGCTCTTCCTTCAAGTTTACAAAGCTTGGCCCTGACGCGAAGGCCCTTTTGGGTCATTGCCTCGGACGCTGCGTTCCCTCCCATGCTTTACAAAGTTTCAGCCATCTCCCAACGCGTCGGTCTATGTGGTCAGCGCACCATATTCACGAAGCTTCGATGCACCTTACGCGACGTCCCATGCTGGTTGACCGCCTCGTACGCTATGCACAATAATGAAACTTTGGCACATCTGCCTATTATCATAACCTCGATTGCCGCAACAGACCAACCCCCAAAACTCCCATGACTTACGGTCCAGTTAGGAAAGCAAGTCCACACATGATATAAATATTCATCCCCGGACTTGGGGGACCACTGTTACGCACCGATTATACACACCTCGGATACCGAAGTGTCATCTAGCCTCCGAGGCCGAGATCAAGTGGACCCCCGTAGCACCACTTAGTCCGACCTGAAAACGACCCTTCCGAAGCTTCTCCGAAGTGATATAGCGGTTCCTACTACTGATCTGCCGAAGCATCTCATTTCCGAGGTCGAGATCAAGTGGACCCCGGTTAGAAGTCCGCCGCCAATTTGAGATTTGTCCTGCACCTAAGGCTTAAATTGATTTGACGTCTCCATGAGGCTAGTTGATGTGACTTATCAATTTTATATCAATCCAACTCAGGGGAAACAAACTGTTCGCCCACTCTACAAACGCGGCTGATTGACGCCTATGAGCAGACGCTTCATACCGTCAGATGTATACACGCGTTCCACATCCAACAGTTCATACCACCTATAAATACCCAAGGTTTGGCAAGAGACAAAGGTAATGAAACTCTTAATACATAGCACTCCATAGTAAGTTTATATATTTTCTCCCCCTCCTTTATTGATTGATTTGCATAGCCCCTGGGTACTATTCCGATCACCCAAACCTGACTTGACCGTCGGAGTGTATACGACCGCCGCCGCCCCCGCCCCCGTTGGTTCCGGCCGTGTGCGCCTGACTATTCGCTGATTGTGCGCAGGGAAGAATACGTGGAGTGGCTTTCAGTTGGCCACGTGGAAGGATCAATTGCCGAGGTCAACAGAAAACTCTTTACAAATACAACGTCATCATTAATTTTTGAAATTTTCATCAGAATTTGTTAACTTCATCCTTAGTTGAATCGACTATCATACCTCATCCTTGTGGTGGTTGATCTCATCGACATACCTTGTAATGTCTATATTACAAATTTTAGTGCATTTCAAGTGAAGAAACTCAAGTACTCAACCAAGTATTACTCTACTAATGTTTAGATGACATTGAATAATAGGTCCAATATTTTGGGTTCCATATTTTATTGCCACATAAGGTGACTATAACATCATGATAATAAATAGCATTATTCTTAACCCTTGTTTGAGCCTCATTCTTGTCCAAAAAAATGTATTTTCAATTATATATTGATGGAAAATGTATGGTTAATAAATTTTAAAAAAAAATCATAAATTTGCGTGTAATATTATTTTATTAAAAAATATGTGACTGAAACGAGATCAAATTACTATTAAAGAATGTATTTTGATGAAAAAATGGGGCTCAAACAAGGGCTTAGTAATTTATCTTACATAAATATAATGATAAAAATATCAATGGCTAGTCGAAGTAGGAAACAAGCAAACTGGAAAACATAAAACGAAATGTTGGAAGATTAATTAATATAAAAAGAAAAATACGAGCTGAACAATCTGTTTCTTTATGCAACTTGTATAATTCTGCCCATCCCTTGCTTTGCTTTCAAGTGCCGAAACCCAGAATTCTTTTTGAATAATCCATATATATATGCTTAAATTTTTCCTTCGTTTGAAATTCAACACTTAGGGTGTGTTTGATTACATTTATTTTCCATGGAAAATATCAAATTTCCATCCAAATTTCTATTTGAAGTGTTTGATTGCTATT
>NW_019244399.1:0-1551 GCF_002742605.1 Olea europaea var. sylvestris | reverse complement strand
TTCTTTCGTCTATATTTTTTGAAAACCTCACATCTTCATTTTTAAAAGATACTACTATCTCTCCTTGATTGCTCCCGCTTAACTGCCAAGACAAGATCACAAATTTCTTACAGTGAAAACAGAAGAACACCAAATGACAAGGAAGATTTTATCTACCAGATTCCCATGTCTTGAAAGATTGAATCAACATGCTCATTTGGCGATGACACTCCAAGTCCCGAAATACCGGAGACTACCCAGAATGTAAACAGTAAACAATAACCTTACATGAGATAAAATCGTGTGCTAGGACCTATCAAGAAACTTGCTTGAGTGCACACTTTGTTAGCATCCACTGTTGATGCTCGGACTCTTCGAAATAGTTGGAGTGCTCGTGTCGGACACGACACGACATGGGAATGAGTATGAGATATGTGTCGGATCCTTCAAATTTTAATCGGACACTTAATTGTTTTTGCTTTTCTTCTTTCTTTTTTTTTTCTTTCATTTTCTTCTTTCCCGTTACTAATTAGTTCTCCACTAAGTCCAAATTATAATCAAGTCCCTCTATTTTATATAACATTTAATAATGTCTATAATTGAAAACTTAACTCTAAAATTCTATTTTAGTCGTCTCAACTCTTTATTCAATATCCATTCCTTCTTTGTGAATAATTGATTTTGATTTATTCAAAATGACTTCTTGAAGTAGTAAAAAAATTGAACCTTGAAAGACGTATCCACGTACACGTGTCTGAAAATTGGACTCTTTTTAACCATGTCCTCGTATCCTATATTTTAGAAAATAAAATATCCGACACCTAGATATGTACCCATACCGGATACCCGCACCCGAGTCTGAGCATCATAGGTTCAGGTAGCATCATGTTTCTCAACTCAACATATACATGGACTTGAATTGGTGATCATAGCAATATAAAGTGGTATCTTGTACGATGATTCTTTTCTTAAGATTTGTAAAATTTATGTCCAAAATTCCAATTTGATGCAGGCATAATGCTACATATGGTAAGGCCAAAAGTAAGGGAACAAAAAGCTTTGCTCCCTCCTTTATGAAGTAGAATAACTAAGATAAATGATCTCAAAAGTCTTTCAAAATGAGAATCTTTAAAGCAAAGGAGTCTAGTCCTTTCCTTGAAAAGGAAAGCGAGCAACTAGAAAAAAGAAAGTTGCAATGTCCTCTAAATCATCAAGTAAGGTAAGGCATATTTTATAGCCCCTCTTCATCAGCCAAACATTTTTTGAGCTTTCAGAAGGGACTGGTATCCTCCATCTTATCAAATGATCTTTTCATCACCAAGAGAAGTCAAAGCAGCTTGTAAGTTAACAAAGCTCCATGCTTATTCCATTCATCAATTGATTTATAACAGCAGAGTGATATTGAGTAGGACATGACAAAGACTTTAGAGTAATAATGATTTAAATATGCATGATCCCAGTAAGAAAGTTAGAGACAGAAAAATAGCACACACTCATTATTGCATAGAAGCTGAATCATATGTTTCATGAAGTTCTTATTCATCTGAAAAACAAGTGAAACTAAATCCATTT
>NW_019244398.1:0-1551 GCF_002742605.1 Olea europaea var. sylvestris | reverse complement strand
GCTGAAAAAATGCAAAAACTAGTAAAGGCATCAATGGAGAATGGAGTTTTTACTGTAACTATTTCTGAACTGGACATGCATTATTTTCAGCTGTGTAGAGGGATTATGGTCGATTGGGTTTCCATATTATTCATCACCTAGTTTTTGAAATATTTTTATAGGTTTGTTAAATGTGAAATAGTATACTTAAAGTATTGTAATTATGTGTTTTTCCCTTTCATATATGAACAAAAATCTTTTAATAAATCTTCTTGGACAGGGCAAACGGACGTCTAATTGGTAGCGACAATTTTTTCATATATGTACAAAAATCTTTCAATAAATTTTCTTGGACAAGGCCTATGGACGTCTAATTGGCGCCCCCTTATTGGAGGGGGCGCCGGTCTAGGGGGCACCAATTAGGCGCCCTGGCGTGGCCCTACCCGTCTAGCATAGTTCAAAGTCTTTTACATATTGTCAGTTAGCAAGTATTTATTGAATGTTGAACACAAATAAAGTTAAATCAATCATTGAAGTGTTGTTATCTCATCACCAGTAATGCTTTCCATAATTTTTATCTGTACAAACAACTTTATTCATTTTTTTATGAAACATTGTGAAGTTTCTTATTTTTATTACTTTTATTCATTTCATTTTTCAATTAACGTCTTCTATATTATCTCCTTGTGGAGATCAAATGAATTTTTTTTATTATTTAAATTTGGTTTAGAGAGGAGATTTTGTTAATCTATATATAAGATTTCGTATATTCATATAATAGAAAAGAAGAAATTTTGCGTGAATTTAGAAGCATACATAAAAATGACGACTAAATTTTAAAATGTTAAATATCTAGTCGTAAACTTTATAATGCTCATAATATTAATTCTTGAAAATGATTTTGTCCTTAGAACTAAGAACGATGCTGATTTTTCATACTGTTTGCTTATATTGCTTTACCTTGAAATCGATTTCAGTACATAATTAGGTGACACATAAACATATCATGAGTATGATAAATCATTTTCATATTTAGTTTGGATTTCAAAGATTAACGATGTAAATATTATAAAGTTCACTAATTAAAAGTAAATATTGACCTATTAAAATTTAAAGAATATTGTTTTTAATCTTAAGCTAATCGGAGCTAAAGACCAAAGAATGGAGTCATTAAACTGCAAAAATTACAGGCCAAGCAGAAATAATAGGCAAAACAGAGCCGTGAGGCACAAGTAACAGCGTCTAAGTCTTTGGAAAGCTTATTTTGGAGTTACTTCAAGAGTGAGAAAAACACATAAAAGCTGGGTCCGCACTCAACGCCCTTTACAATGACGCCTAGGGGTGGCAAATGGGCCGAGCGGCTCGTCGGCTCGTGAGAATGAAGCTCGTGGGGGGCTCGGGCTCATAAAAACACGAGCCCGAACAGCTCGTTTTTAACGAGCCACGAGCCGTGCTCGTGGGTTCGTTCCAAACGAGCCCACGAGTTTATCCACAAAATTTTCTACAATTCACTCTCAACTCTCAATTATCTTTCTCTCAACTCTCTTGTGTTGTGTTGATAGTTGTGCAATT
>NW_019244397.1:0-1551 GCF_002742605.1 Olea europaea var. sylvestris | reverse complement strand
TGTGTCACGCATTCCGATGTGCGGAGATGTTTATTTTGGTTAAGCTTTCAGAATGCGGGACAACAGTTAAAAATTTTTTTTTTTGACAAAAATGGCACTCTGTTTTTATTATTATTTTTTTTCTATTATTTATAATAAAAAAAAAATTTTTTATACCCGGTTGGGTCTATGCGACCGCATAGACCAACGGTCTATGCGGGTTGGTCTATGCGGTCGCATAGACCGCTACCGAAAGCCAAAGGGGGCTTTGGCTTTGCACTATGCGACCGCATAGTGCAACACTATGCGGTCGCATAGTGTAGTGGTCACGGGTTTTAACCCGTGACCACACCATTCCTCCCCAAAAATTTTTCCCCCCCTCTCATTCTCACTCGAACAAACGCACACACGCACAACCATTCACTCATTCACTTGCACTCACTTCACTTACACACATCTCACTCTTTATTTTCACCCACTTCACATATTCACAATTCTAGCACCTAAGTTGGATTGGGTTCTACATTGAAGATTCTACCACATCTAAATTAGCAAGAATTGGAACTACAAGGTATGTTTCTCTAATCCCTAATTTCGAGTTTCATTTAACGGTTATCTTTCTATGTGTGGATTTAGTTAGGATGTATTGTGGATGATGGTGTACTATTGTGAATTTGGGGAACTTTCATGGTAGTGTATGTAAGAAATAGGAAGTACTTCACATTGCACACCAAGTGTTCGACGAAATGCCACATTAACGCATGTTTTGATTTTTTTGGGTTTTTCACTTATGTAATAGTTTACATCGTTAATGTATAGCGTTTTTGCCAAAAAATCATGTGACATTTCAATAGAAAACATTACCTTAACATATTGTATTCACAAAGGCATTTCATGTTTCAATATATCCACTCACGTCACTACCTTCGTCCCTATGTTTTCTAATGCAAACAACCTCCGATTGGGGTGAAATTTGGATATATGCTAGATATCATTATGTACTTTCACATGTCCAAAACTTACTCGGGAAAATTTGGATATTTCTCGGTGATGCCAGAGGCCGAACTTGGTCACTTGGTCATGGGTAAAAATTTTTAGAAATGCATGTTCGAGCCAAAATTTTGAGTTTTCCATACTTATGCAATGCTAGAGTTATATTGATGATTCATGTTATGAAACATTGCATAAGCACACGTAAATGTGCATATCGAAGAAAGTTTGGGGGATTATGAATTCAAAGTTTATTCATGCCCAGTTTTTTTTGTTTTACACCACGTGAGTGATATTGTGTATTTCCTTTTGCAGGATGCCTCCGAAACGAACTTCAAAGGGAAAAGAGAAAGTCGGCTCCTCATTTGGAACGGCCTAAACAAGAGAACCCGAAGGGGGTGTTCGAAGATTCCTATCATCAGATACGGCAGCCCGATACGCCAATGTTGTGCGTGATTGGACAATCATTCCCGAGAGGCCAGTAAAGTTAGAAGACTTCCCCAACTTTGAATTGACATATCTTATTTACAATTGCGGTTGGGAAAAGGTTATAGAAAGACCTCATCCGGTGTATGAGAATCT
>NW_019244396.1:0-1551 GCF_002742605.1 Olea europaea var. sylvestris | reverse complement strand
AAAAAAAAAGAAAAGAAATCAAGTTCATATTTGTGGGACAGAGTGAGTATACAAAAGTTGTGAATAGTATAAAATATAGAGTGACAAGAAACTCACAATTCAGTAACAACTCTATAGTCACCACCACTCACAGTGGTACATGTGACACCAGACCATGGGGGCAAATCACCATCTCCACAAGGATCATCACCAACCCAAGCATATACCACTCTCCAACCCAGTGATGCCTTTATTTCATTTAATGCTTTCACTGCGATTAATAACACAGTACAAAATTTAATCAGCATACAAATACGCGTCTTACAAATTGACCCCAGTACACAAATTCATATAGCACTGCTCCTCAGTTTCTCTATTTTTCAACTCAAATAACTTAACCCACTACTTAGATACTCTCAGTTCCATTAATGATGACTGAAAAATAAATTCAGGGCGGCACTAAATTTAGTCCACGACAGATCCCAACACTTTATAATAGTCTTTTTCCTCTTCTTTGGCCACAGAAAAGTACAAAATCAACAGCACAATATGTTGCATCAAAACCTAGTAATTTATGCTCATGAAACTAGCTAAAACAATAATTCACTCCACTGAATAAAGTACAAATATACTTCATACATCAATAATCATCAAGTTTTAGCACCACGGTATATGATATAGTGAAAATTAGAGATGAAGATTAAAGCTTCGGCGGCATTAAACTACATGAAACTAAATAAACAATAATTCACTCCACAGAAATAACTTAAGAATATGCTTTGGACATCAACAATCATCAAGTTTTAGCCCTGCAAGCTTAAAATTTTGACTCATAAAATGTAAATGTACAGTGATAAACGTCAATGCAAACAATTAAATCACGGTAAAAAACACTAGTAAAAAGCAGACTCACTATCACTATTTACCTACGAAAAAATCCAATTCCACTACAATATTGCTTGGATTCAGCTCAGATTAAGAGTAACTAACTAAACAATACTTCACTCCACTAAAATAAACTAATAAAGTTCTTATATACTCATCAAGTTTTAGCAACGCCACTTAATATTTTACTAGTGTACAGTTATAAATGTCGATCCGAATAATTCAATCGCAGTAAATGAATAACTAAAAAGCGGATTAGCAGATTTGCGATCACCAGTTACCTTGAAATAAATCTAATTCAACTAATATAAACAATTTTGAGTCAGATCAGCTCAATTTTTTGCAGAAATGCAGGAAGTTTAACACTGCACAATCGTAAAAAGGTTGATTGAAATTGATAAAAGGAATTATTAAGGAAATATACCGTCTCGTTTGAGAGTCTTGCAGTTAACGACGACAATTAGTAGGCAATGAAGTAACAGGAAAAGATAAAATGCTGAAGAAATATGCCTGAGACGAGTCGCCATTTGATTACTTCCCCTCCGATGGACGGGCTTACGTCGAGAGAGAGAGAGAGAGAGAGAGGGGGGGGCCTGTTTTCGTCGGTGGTTTGTCGTCTCTGTCATGTTGTCCTTGTTTAATAAATTTATAATTAACATTCCTCTAGTGTGGTTATTTAAGCCCCGT
>NW_019244395.1:0-1551 GCF_002742605.1 Olea europaea var. sylvestris | reverse complement strand
GAGGCACAGACCCGGGATCACGGGATTTTAGCCAAATTCCTTCGTTTGGTCCTCCAAATAATTAATTTCCTTATTAATTATTTTAGGATGAAGAAGTACTGGACAGAAAATTAAGAAAGCAATACCGCACCAGGGGAAATTTGGTCATTTGTCGTGATGGTGTCAGAATGGACCGAAATTTGGCAGGTTGATTGGAAACGCCCCACGAAATTGGACTCGGGCACAGACCCGGGATCACGGAATTTTAGCCAAATTCCTTCGTTTGGTCCTCCAAATAATTAATTTCCTTATTAATTATTTCAGGATGAAGAAGTACTGGATAGAAAATTAAGAAAGCAATACCGCACCAGGGGAAATTTGGTCATTTGTCGCGATGGTGTCGGAATGGACCGAAATTTGGCAGGTTGATTGGAAACGCCTAGCGAAATTGGACTCGGGCACAGACCCTGGATCACGGGATTTTAGCCAAATTCCTTTATTTGGGCCTCCAAATAATTAATTTTCGTATTAATTATGTCAGGTTGAAGAAGTGTTGGACAGAAAATTAACAAAGAAAATCCAGACCAGGAGCAATTTTGTCGTCTGCCGCGACGGTGTCGGAATGGACCGAAATTTGGCGGGTTGATTGGAAACGGCATGCGAAATCGGACTCGAGGCACAGACCCCGGATCACGGGATTTTAGCCAAATTCCTTTATTTGGGCCTCCAAATAATTAATTTTCGTATTAATTATGTCAGGTTGAAGAAGTGTTGGATAGAAAATTAACAAAGCAAAACCACCCCATGGGCAATTTTGTAATTTGTCACGACGGTGTCTGAATGGGCCGAAATTTGGTAGGTTGATTGGAAACGGCCCGCGCATTGGACTCGGGGCATAGACCCGGTATCACGGGATTTTAGCCAAATTCCTTCATTTGGGCCTCCGAATAATTAATTTCCTAGTTAATTATGTCAAGTTGAAGTAGTATTGGACCAAAAATTAACAAAGCAAAACCACACCATGGGCAATTTTGTAATTTGTCACGACGGTGTCTGAATGGGCCGAAATTTGGCAGTTTGATTGGAAACGGCCTGCGCCTTGGACTCGGGGCATAGACCCGGTATCACGGGATTTTAGCCAAATTCTTTCATTTGGGTCTCCGAATAATTAATTTCCTAATTAATTATGTCAGGTTGAAGAAGTGTTGGACAGAAAATTAACAAAGCAAAACTGCACCACGGGCAATTTTGTAATTTGTCGCGACGGTGTTTGAATGGGCCGAAATTTGGCAGGTTGATTTGAAATGGCCCGCGAAATTGGACTCAGGGCACAGACCCAGAATCACAAGATTTTCGCCAAATTCCTTCATTTGGGCCTTCGAAAATTTAATTTCCTTATTAATTATGTCAGGTTGAAGAAGTGCTGGACAGAAAATTATCAAAGAAAAACCGCACCATGGGCAATTTTGTCATTTGTGGCGACGGTGTCGAAATGGGCCGAAATTTGGTTGATTGACTGGAAACGGTCGGTAAAATTGGACTTGGGGTACAGATCCGGGGTCACCGGATTTT
>NW_019244394.1:0-1551 GCF_002742605.1 Olea europaea var. sylvestris | reverse complement strand
TTTGAGCCCCCCCCCCTTTTTTTTTTTTTTTTTTTTTTCAAGAAATGAATTTTGTAATAGTGTTGTAATGGGGAATGTATGGTTAAAAAATAAGAAAAGTTTTGAATTTGTACGTAACATTATTTTATTGAACAATGTGTAGTTAAAATGGGATCAAATTACTGTTCAAGAATACAGTTTGATGAAAAATGAGGCTTAAACAAAGACTATACGTGTTAACACGAGTACAAGCAGCTACGTATAATCTATGTTTCGAGAACTAATGGTGGAACTCATTTACATTATTTATGATATTGTCAAAATTTCTATATTACATATGTTAGGGAGTCTATTATTAAATGTTGTTTTATTAAAAAAATCGTAAGTTGGAGAAAATTTCGTTATTTCGTAACACACAAGTGTCATTACTGGACATAAAAACGACATTTGTGTTGTTACGTGTATAAATATGAGTATAAGTAGTCACGGTCCATTCTTTTCCTGAAAAATAATAACTGGAACTTATTTATATTGTAATATGTACATGACACGTACAAAAATTAATAGATATGTTTATTAACTTAATCGACACATATAAGTTTGATAACTTGTATTTTCACCATCTCAATAATATAAAAATTATGTCGTTTCAATCATTCTTTGTAACTAGTCAATATTTTTGTGTTATATACGTTAGTGAGTCCATTATTAGAGTCACTTCGTTGAAAAAATTAAACTACAGCAGATAACGACTGTAGTGTCATTTTCTTTACAGATAATGGCTGGAGTGATGTTCTATATTTCAGATAGCAATTGTAGTGTTATTACATCCAATGGTAGCAAATAACACAAAAAGCACACTAAATACGTAAATAATACCAACTAAATATTATTTAATACTATATTTAATAATAAAAATACAACATAGATGGGATTTCTAAGAGCATCTTTCCTCTTTCTTTCTATGTAAATGTATACGAACCAAACTCTTGTTCAAATATGATTGAAGAGAAGAAAATAAGTGAATGTAATTTTGAGAACTTAAAATTGAAAAAGATGAACAGGGGAAGAAATTGTTATTTTCAAAAGAAAAAAAAAAGAAATTAGGGTTCTAAAGTGCATTTGAAGGAAAAATGACAAGATGAAATGAAAAAAATTGGATGACATTAAGTTAACAACTAAAGAAGAATTTTGTCATTTTGCCAACTAAAATATTTTACATTTTTTATTTGTTTTTATTATTGGTTAAAGGTCATTTCATCAAATACATTGTTTAGTTAGGCCCAATGGCCAAATTCCCCTATAAAAAGTGGTCCAAGTTACAAAATACAAGAAACTAAATTCCAAAATGGCAAAATTGAAAATACTTATCGCTGGGCGCTAGTTATGGACCATTGGCTAATGGCTATGGAACAAGACCAAGATGGAGCGTGGAGGAGTTTGGGGAGGAAGCCAACAGGTTAGAAATGGAGCTAATTTTAGGTTTGGGTTGGTTTACGAAATATTGAAATTTAAATTTTGTTTGGGCAAGAATATGGAGTTGGGTCAGGGTATCTTTCAATTTTATTTTAT
>NW_019244393.1:0-1551 GCF_002742605.1 Olea europaea var. sylvestris | reverse complement strand
TTGAGACCTACTTTAGCCTCTATATGACAACCATTATTTGATTTTTTTTATTTTTTATTACATATTTTCAATCATACATTTACACAATAAAATATTCTTCACGTAAACTCAAAAATTTTCATATTTTTTAACTACTCATTTTTTTATAAATCATCATTTAAAACATTGTTTTTGCCTATAATGATCATCATGTCAAAGTTTTTTGCATTTAGAAAAATTCCGCTCTCTTTATGGAAAATAAGATGGGTACACTTTAACCTAATCAATGAGGTAATTGTTTTTCAATAAGTTGTATTCTTTTAATAATTTCAATTTTGAAAATTTTAAAATATTCTATTATTTATTCATAATTGATATATCCACTTTCTAGAGCATTTACATATGTGCACTCACGGATGAGATAATAAGTAAAGACAAAACAATGGTGGCTAAGCCTATTCTTAAGTCGAACGATGAAAATTACACAATTAGTCCTCAATATATTTACATGAGTTCTCGTTCTACTTTTTTGGACATTTACGTCTTCTACTATTATTTTCATTGGATTGTAGTCCCCAATTCACGAATTCCATCGAAACAATGATCAATTACGCAAGTCCCAAATGTTTTATTTACTCAATAGTGAAAATGTAGTTTTCAGATCTCACTCGAGCACTGACCCAAATGAAGAGGTACATCACTAGGTTAGTTTGTTCACCGTTAACCCGTGGTTCCTATCCAATTTTATGATAAAAATTTATATTTATTATATATAATTAAATAATTGAAATAATGGTATAATTATCAGTCACTTAATAAGTCCTACATTTTTTTTTTGTCAATCTTTTTTCCATAACTCAAGGAAATAAATGATTTTTAAGATGTAGTAATTTCAGATTTGAAAAAATAATTAAAGAAATTTGAAAGTTGAAGCCTAAAGTGGTAAGCAACTATTCATATCATAATTAAATTTTGAAAAATTACAATTAGCAACACCATGCTCAGCACGTGTTCAGCTGGGATTTTTATGGAAACCTAGCGTGTTTTTTTGATTTTTCATCCGATCTATAGCATAATGATCGATTGAGTGACTTTTTTAAATGAACCGTCAGACGATCAAAATTTCAAAAATTGAGTGAAACTATACCAATTCTATTCATTAGGAGTGAACATTGTTCAATTTAGGTGGTTTATGACAAATTTTCCAAGTAAATCACTTAAAAGGGGCTTGAAAGATCAAACCACTTCAATTTCTGAATTAAACCAATCCAAACTACATTTTCGATTTCGTTTGATTTAAAATCATGGTTTAACAAAAAAATAACATATATCATATAAGAACATTATAACATAAATAATATCATTAAAAATATTACAAACCAATATTCTATGATTTGAATCATTATAATGCAATAACTTGATAGAGACATTTTAATCTCTTAGTGGATATTAAATAACGCAACATATGTAATTGTAACATGTAATTCATTTTCTCCATAAAAATAAGAATGTAATATATGAATTCATTGATTACAATTAAATAATATAAAACAATTAAGAAAAGAAAAGAAA
>NW_019244392.1:0-1551 GCF_002742605.1 Olea europaea var. sylvestris | reverse complement strand
GCCGTTTCCAATTAACCTGCCAAATTTCGGCCCACTCCGACACCGTAGTGACAAACGACAAAATTGCCCCTGCTACAGTTTTGATTTGCAATTTTTCTGTCCAGCATTTCTTCAACCTGACATAACTAACTCGGAAATTAATTATTCGGAGGCCAAAACGAAGGAATTTGACTAAAATCTTGTGATCCCGAGTCTATGACCCAAGTCCAATATCGTGGGCCGTTTCCAATCAACCTGCCAAATTTCGGCCCATTCCGACACTGTCACGACAAATGACAAAATCTCTCTTGGTGCGGTTTTTCTTTGTTAATTTTCTGTCTAGCACTTCTTCGACCTAACATAATTAATACGGAAATTAATTATTCGGAGTCCGAAATGAAGGAATTTGGCTAAAATCTCGTGATCCTGGTTCTGTGTCCCGAAAACAATTTCGCGGGCCGTTTCCAATCAACCTGCCAAATTTCGGGCCATTCCGACACCGTCGCGACAAATGAGAAAATTGCCCTTGGTGCGGTTTTTCTATGTTAATTTTCTATCTAGCACTTCTTCGACCTACCATAATTAATACGAAAAATAATTATTTGGAGTCCGAAACGAAGGAATATGGCTGAAATCCTGAGATCCCGGGTCTGTGCCCCGAGACCAATTTCGCGGGCCGTTTCCAATCAACCTGCCAAATTTCGGCCCATTCCGACACCGTCGCGACAAATGACAAATATGCCCCTAGTGCGGTTTTTCTATGTTAATTTTCTGTCTAGCACTTCTTCGACCTACCATAATTAATACGAAAATTAATTATTCGGAGTCCGAAATGAAGGAATTTGGCTAAAATCCTGAGATCCCGGGTCTGTGCCCCGAGTCCGTGCCCCGATTCCAATTTCGCAGGCCGTTTCCAATCGACCTGCCAAATTTCAACCCATTCCGACACCATCATGACAAATGACAAAATTGCCCCTGGTACGATTTTTATTTGTTAATTTTTCGTCCAGCACTTCTTCAACCTGACATAATTAATACGTAAATTAATTATTCGAACGCCCCAAAGAATGAATTTTACTAAAATCCCGTGATCCCAGGTCTGTGCCCCGAGTCCAATTTCGCTGGCCGTTTCCAATCAACTTGCCAAATTTCGGCCCATTCCGACATCGTCTCGACAAATGACAAAATTAAACCAAGTGCGGTTTTTCTTTGTTAATTTTCCGTCCAGCACTTCTTCAACCTGACATAATTAATACGCAAATTAATTATTCGGAGGCCCAATTGAAGGAATTTTGCTACAATCCCGTGATCCCGAGTCTATGCCCCCCGTCCAGTTTCGCGGGCCATTTACAATCAACCTGCAAAATTTCAATCCATTCCGACACCGTCGAGACAAATGACAAAATTGCCCCTAGTGTTGTTTTTCTTTGTTAATTTTCTTTCCAGCACTTCTTCAGCCTTACATAATTAATACAGAAATTAATTATTTGGATGCCCAAAAGAAGGAATATGGCTAAAATCCCGTGATCCCAGGTCTGTGCCCCGAGTCCAATTTCGCGGGCCGTTTCCAAT
>NW_019244391.1:0-1551 GCF_002742605.1 Olea europaea var. sylvestris | reverse complement strand
CTTGCATAGTTTGCTCGATATGGTCTTGTTTCGTACTGTAGTTATCCTCTGAATTTCATCCCTATCTTTCTTCAAGTGGTTTGTTTTTCTCTCCTCATCCGTATGGAATCCCACATCGAATGCCTTAATTTCCTTTGAATTGATAAGAACGGATGGAGAGTGTACTATATAGGCCCCATGAATGTTTGGCTGTTTCTCCAACTCAAAATTATAGGGAATTCCTATGTCAAGCACTTCAATCTGGAAACAGCTTTTAGGCTCGTTGGGGTATTTTATTGCCTTGAAAACATTAAAAGAGACTTATTCCTCCCCCAGTCTCAGAGTTAATTGTCCTTTTTACACATCTATGAGGGCTCTTGCAGTAGCCAAAAATGGTTGTCCCAATATGATAGGCACATCCTTGTCTTCTTCCATGTCCAAAATCAAGAAGTCTGCTAGGAATATGAGTTTATCCACTTTGAAAAATACATCTTCAATAATCCCTCGTGGATGTGTAAGTGATCGATCAACTAGCTGTAGAGTTACTGTGGTTACCTTAGGCTCTCCCAATCCTAGTTCCTGAAAATAGAGAGTGGCATCAAGTTAATATTCGCACCGAGATTACACAATGCTTTATCAAAACAAAAATCACCAATTATACAAGGGACAATGAAACTCCTTGGATCTTTAAGTTTTGGTGCGAACTTTTTCTGGATTCTGGCACTGCATTCCTCCGTAAGAATTACTGTCTCATGATCCTCCAGCTTGCGTTTGTTTGATATAATATCTTTGAGAAACTTCACGTAGATAGGCATCGGTAATAGTGCATCGGTTAGTGGGATGTTGATATGGAGCTTTTTGAAGACTTTTAGGAATTTTTGGTACTGTTGTTCCAATTTTTGCTTCTTCAACCACTGTGGAAAAGGAATCGAAGGCTCGTAGGGGTTGACTGTGACTTTGGCCTTATCCTGTGACCTTTTTGAATTTTCCTTTGAAATTGATTCCTTTACAACAGTCTCTTCTTCAGCAAGAGAAGATGTCTTTCCAATCACACCTAGCTCTTGATATGGATTTTAGGCAATTGTACTCCACTTCGAGTTGTAATGGCCTTGGCTTGCTCTTTAGGATTGATTTTTGTGTTACTCGACAAGTTACCTTGCATTTTACCAGCCAATGCTATGGCCAACTGCCCCATTTGAGTTTTCAAATTTTTGATCGCTGCATTTTGATTTTGAAGTGTAGCTTCAGCTTTCTCCATGAATTTTCCTATCATATCTTTCAATTGTTCTCTTGTTGTTAAAATTGTCCCTGTGGCCTATTTTGATTTTTTTTGCTCCAAAAGAAGTTGGGATGCTTCATCCAACTGGGGTTAAAAGTTTCTCCATATTGATTGTGTTGTTGGCATTGTCCCCATTGTGCATAATCTACTCGCTCAATTCCTTGCATGAGTATTGGGCATTCCGATATTTTATGCTCAGCTCCACATTCCTCACAATTGCTCTTCTTAGCTTGTGCTGCTTGTGATAAGCTTTTCACCTTGTGATACAGAGAGTCGATTTTTGCAGATATTGC
>NW_019244390.1:0-1551 GCF_002742605.1 Olea europaea var. sylvestris | reverse complement strand
ATATTTGGAACGCTTGGATTGTCGGCCTACGAAGAATTGAGCGTAACTTTTGCACCCGATGTCCATTTTGGGCCCGCAAGTCCTTTTTGGAAATTTAGCGACCGTTTTGGATTGAACACACAACTTCGTCATGACGTATGAGGGATTTCGGCCATTTTTTGAAAGAACGAGAACTTACAAATTTGGAACGCTTGGATTGTCGACGTACAAAGAATTGAGCGTAACTTTTGCACCCGGTGTCCGTTTTGGGCCCGTAAGTACTTTTTGGAAATGTAACGACCATTTTGGATTGAACTCACCACTTCATCGTGACATACGAGAGATTTTGGCCATTTTTCGAAAGAATGAGTACTTCCACATTTGGAACGCTTGGATTTGCGACGTACGAAGAATTGAGCGTTACTTTTGTACACGGTGTCCGTTTTGGGCCCGTAAGTAATTTTTGGAAATGTAGCGACCATTTTGGATTGAACTCACAACTTCGTCATGACGTATAAGGGATTTCGGCCATTTTTCGAAAGAGTGAGCACTTGCATATTTGGAACGCTTGGATTGTCGACGTACAAAGAATTGAGCGTAACTTTTGCACCCGGTGTCCGTTTTGGGCCCGTAAGTACTTTTTGGAAATGTTGCGACCGTTTTGGATTGAACTCACCACTTCATCGTGACCTATGAGGGATTTTCGCCATTTTTCGAAAGATTGAGCACTTGCATATTTAGATCGCTTGGATTGTCGGCCTACGAAGAATTGAGCGTAACTTTTGCACACGGTGTCCGTTTTGGGCCCGTAAGTACTTTTTGGAAATGTAGCGACCATTTTGGATTGAACTCACCACTTCGCCGTGACGTACGAGGTATTTCGGCCATTTTTGAAAAGAATGACCACTAGCATATTTGGAACGTTTGGATTGTTGGCGTACCAAGAATTGAGCGTAACTTTTGTACCCGGTGTCCGTTTTGGGCCCGTAAGTACTTTTTGGAAATGTAGCGACCATTTTGGATTGAACTCACCACTTCATCGTGACGTATGAGGGATTTCGGTCATTTTTTGAAAGTGTGAGCACCTGCATATTTGGAACGCTTGGATTGTCGGCGTACCAAGAATTGAGCGTAACTTTTGTACCCGGTGTCCGTTTTGGGCCCATAAGTACTTTTTGGAAATGTAGCGACCGTTTTGGATTGAACTCACCACTTCATCGTGACGTATGAGGGATTTCGGTCATTTTTTGAAAGTGTGAGCACCTGCATATTTGGAACGCTTGGATTGTCGGCGTACCAAGAATTGAGCGTAACTTTTGTACCCGGTGTCCGTTTTGGGCCCATAAGTACTTTTTGGAAATGTGGCGACCGTTTTGGATTGAACTCACCACTTCGTCATGACGTACGAGGGATTTCGGCCATTTTTCAATAGAATGAGCACTTGCATATTTCGAACGCCTGGATGGTCGACGTACAAAGAATTGAATGTAACTTTTGCACTCGGTGTCCGTTTTGGGACCATAAGTACTTTTTGGAAATGTAGCTACCATTTTGGATTGAACTCACCACTTC
>NW_019244389.1:0-1551 GCF_002742605.1 Olea europaea var. sylvestris | reverse complement strand
TCGTGCCAGGGGGAATTTCGTCATTTTTCGCGACGGTGTCGGAATGGGCTAAAATTCGATAGGTAGATCGGACACAAAAAACGTGCCAGGGGTAATTTCGTCATTTTTCGCGACGATGTCGGAATGGGCTAAATTTTGACAGGTTGATCGGAAACAAAAATCGTGCCAAGGGGAATTTCGTCATTTTTCGCGACGGTGTCGGAATGGGCTAAAATTCGATAGGTAGATCGGACACAAAAAACTCGCCAGGGGTAATTTCGTCATTTTTCGCGACGGTGTCCGAATGGGCTAAAATTCGATAGGTTGATCGGAAACAAAAATCGCGCCAGGGGGAATTTCGTCATTTTTCGCTACGGTGTCGGAATGGGCTAAAACTTGACAGGTTGATCGGAAACAAAAATCGTGCCAGGGGTAATTTCGTCATTTTTCACGACGGTGTCGGAATGGGCTAAAATTTGACAGGTTGATCGGAAAAAAAACCGCGCGATGGGCAATTTTGTCATTTTTCGCAACTGTGCTGAATGGCCTGAAATTTGGCTGGTTGATCGGAAGCAAAAATTGCACCAAGGGCAATTTCGTCATTTTTCGCGACGGTGTCGGAATGGGGTAAAATTGGACAAGTTGATCAGAAACAAAAACCGCCCCAAGGGCAATTTAGTCATTTTTCGCGACGGAGTCGGAATGGGCTAAAATTTGACAGGTCGATCGGAAACAAAAACAGCGACAGGGGCCATTTCGTCATTTTTCGCGGCGAAGTCGGAATGGGCTCAAATTTGACAGGCTGATCGGAAACAAAAACCGCGCCAGGGGCAGTATCTCCATTTTTCGCGACGGTGTCGGAATGGACTAAAATTTCGCAGGTTGACAGGAAACAAAAATTGCATGGGGGGCAATTTCGTCATTTTTCGCGACGGAGTTGAAATGGGCAAAAATTTGACAGGCTGATCGGAAACAAAAATCGCGCCGGGGGCAATTTCGTCATTTTGCGGGACGGTGTCGGAGTGGGCTAAAATTCGACAGGTTTATCGGAAACAAAAATCGCACCAGGGGCAATTTCGTCATTTTTCGCGACGATGTCGGAATGAGCTAAAATTCGACAGGTTGATCGTACACAAAAATCGCGCCAGGGGCTATTTCTTCATTTCTCGCGACGGTGTCGGAATGGGCTAAAATTTGACAGGTTGATCGAAAACAAAAATCTTGCCAGGGGTAATTTCGTCATTTTTCGCGATGGTGTCGGAATGGGCTAAAATTTGACAGGTTGATCGAAAACAAAAATCGTGCCAGGGGTAATTTCGTCATTTTTCGCGATGGTGTCGGAATGGGCTAAAATTTGACAGGTTGATCGAAAACAAAAATCGTGCCAGGGGTAATTTCGTCATTTTTCGCGATGGTGTCGAAATGGGGAAAAATTGGACAGGTTGATCGAAAACAAAAACCGCCCCAAGGGCAATTTAGTCATTTTTCTCGACGGAGTCGGATTGGGCAAAAATTTGACAGGTTGATCGGAAACAAAAAGCGTGCCAGGGATAATTTCGTCATTTTTCGCGA
>NW_019244388.1:0-1551 GCF_002742605.1 Olea europaea var. sylvestris | reverse complement strand
CCCATCTCTCACAATCGACCACAACACAAATCACCGACGCGGTCGGTGTTAACACCCACAAAATGCACGGCAATTGCCACCGCCCACTACCTCAAGTCACCAACTACCAATTATCCCCAATTCCAAAATCCTTTACCCACATTTTTCCTAACCTGTGTATACCATGAAATTTTCAAAAAATTCCCATTGAACTTGAGATTTTTAGCTCCGCTGAATAATGAAGAAGCCGTTTCTTTCTAAGCAAACCCACAAACAAATGCAATTTGAAAATCAATTTTCATATGTTTAATCCTATTTTTGCATTTGACCACTAAGCACTGGATTACCTAGCCTCGACGGATGCATTTGACACCTATTTTTACATCTGCAAATGGAAGGGATTAAGAGTTGAAACAAAGACGATAATGGAATGACTGATATGTAGCATTTAGAAATAGGAGATCATATGGGTGCTGGTAATTTGAGTCGGATTTTTAACCTATTTTCATTTTCTATTTATCGGAAAAATAAATATGGGTGCTGCTTACCCATCAAAACTAATAAAATATAATTTTTAGAGTCGCAAAGAGGTAATTCAAAAGGAAAGAAGAGCGGCATCATTGTGTATGGTATTTTATACTCCAAAATTTTTACTTTTTTGAACCGTTTTATTCAGTAAATAAATTTTAGTGACCAATTGAAAGCATTTAAAGTTCAATAAATAAAACATTATGGGTATAAGTTTAATGATTAATGAAATATGATGAACGATGGGATGGAATGCAACATATTAAATTTCACTAATCATTTGAAAGCATTTTAAAGTTCAATAAGTAAAAGCGTGAAAGAAGTATAAGTTCGATGACTAGTGAAATTGTAATTTAGGAAGTTCAACCTAGCAAACACTTAAAGGTGGGGATAAATGTGTAATATT
Source organism: Olea europaea var. sylvestris (assembly GCF_002742605.1). Taxonomy (NCBI): domain Eukaryota; kingdom Viridiplantae; phylum Streptophyta; class Magnoliopsida; order Lamiales; family Oleaceae; genus Olea; species Olea europaea. The sequence goes on along the minus strand of NW_019244388.1, from coordinate 638 downwards.
CGAAATTAAAATTTAACCACCTAACTTGTAACAAGTTCCAAATTGTTAAATCTAGATAAATCAAATTCAACTTAAAGCATAGCAATCATTTATAGTATATAAAAGTAAATAACATCAAGATTTGTTTACAAATGAAAAACCATTTAAGAACTCTTCAAGAAGAAAAAACTCCGAGCACGCCATGCCAATAAAAGATTCACTAGAAAAAATTAAACTTACATAATCGGTCAAGACAAAGCTAAACCTTATTATTAAACTTCAACTTCCAACTTGTAGTCACCGAAGAAACCCTCAGTTTTACACTCCAGCACCAACTCCAAAACCTTTGAACTTTTTTTTGCTTTTGTGAATCACCAAGAAGAAATTAATTCTTTACTAGCGGAACTCGGGTCACCTCTCAGGATCTTCAAAACTCTGAAGGATATTGGGTAGAGGTTTTTGTAGTATTTTGATATTGTGGTGCTTTGATTTTGTGGTTGAGACAAAAGAACTATGAAATGAATTATATGTTCTTCAATAGGGTCTTCTTTAAGATAAATTTACTCAACATCCTAGAGTCAGATTTTTGTTAAATATATAGTATTAGAGAGTTATAGGTCGTATGGGATTGTTTAAAGGCTGAAAATTGTGAAATAGGG
>NW_019244387.1:0-1551 GCF_002742605.1 Olea europaea var. sylvestris | reverse complement strand
CAAATACTTATGCGTTTTGATTAAATATTGAGATACTATGTATATGTAGCGTGTTAGGTATAAACTAGAGGGTAGACATGGATACAGGTATTAGGGTACACAATTCGTACATAAGATATTGATAGGTATTTTGATATGTGGCATATTTTAATTTCAATTTTACCTCAAGTCTTTTGCTAGTGTGCTTGAGCTAGGCCTTAGCCTATGTAGTGTTATTAATCCCCTGTTTGGTACTGATTTAAATCAGATTTTAATTTCAATAAAAGTCAAATAATCAATTTTAACTACATTTCAAAAACTTTTATCAAAATCTACTAAAATTCTAATTTTAATCTCTACCAAACAAGACTAAATAGAACTGGGACAAAATTTTAATATCTTTACTTTCTCCATCAAGTTCTATGCAATTGAATTACAAAACAAGTCACTAGCTTTTGTTGAATATTTAAATTAAAATAAATTTATAATCTAACAACTTAGATTTTTAGAAGGAGTTAGTTCGATATTATATTAAGGCTGTCAGTCTCAACAAAAAAAATTGTACAGTGTCGAACCATAGCTCATGTAAAAAATAATATTGGTACACGAGTATTTGAATAAATTAATAATAGTATACTATTTATAAACTTTTTAGGTCCCACCTCGAGTTAATTTACTAAGTTAATAATCTCACTAAATCTATAAGATAATAATTTTATTTAAGCTTCAGAGCTCAACAAAAATGTAAAATAAAAATTGATTAAACACGTAGAATTTTTTATAAATACGTATTTAGAACATTTTACTTGTCAACTTATATTTTTTCAATTCAATTTTTTCTCATGATATGCATACAAAGTTGATTCCTTTTTCTTTGAATTCAAACTTAACCACATCCCTTATTTTTCACAATGCACATACTATATACATTTGATGGACGAAAGAAAGCCTCGAGTTCTAGTAGAGGAGTCCTATGAGAGTAACCTCCTCAATTGATAGAAGGAAAAGACAAGTAAAAGTTTCTTATTTTTCGTCTATATATATCGAAATTTTGATAACTGGATATCGATAAATCTGCGAGTCTAGAAATTCATCTCGGCAAATTGAACCTTCTCAAGCAAAGCCTTTCTTTTAAAAGAGAAAGATGTGAGATCCTAAAGTACCGAGATTGATTGGCAGATATATTTTTTCATTTGGTAGAAAATAATTTTTAAGGTTACAATTTCTTGAATTTTTTCCCCCCCTTTGACAAATAGTTAGGGAAACATAGCTATAATATGACTCATGATCATCCTCGATGAATGTGCTCAATATCCCTTGAATAATCTCTTCATTGATATGCAGTTTTATTATTAATGTATCATTTTCAATAGAATAAATTTGCTCGATATCCATCATATTTTTGTATCATAGATTAGAAATGACTTTACTTAATAAAATCCTATGAATATTTGGAATGCTACTCAGATAGTCATACATTAAAATTTAAAAATTATGAATTTTATCAGTAAATTAGTAAGCCTTCTCTCTCTCTCTCTCTCTCTCTCTCTCTCTCTCTCTCTCTCTCTCTCT
>NW_019244386.1:665-1551 GCF_002742605.1 Olea europaea var. sylvestris | reverse complement strand
GTTTCCAATCAACATGTCAAATTTCAGCCAATTCCGACACAGTCGCGAAAAATGACGAAATTGCCCCCGGTGCGGTTTTTGTTCCCGATCAACCTCTCAAATTTTAGCCAATTCCGACACAGTCGCGAAAAATGACGAAATTGCCCCAGGCGCGATTTTTGTTTCCGATCAGCCAGTCAAATTTTAGCCCATTTCGACACCGTCGGGAAAAATGACGAAATTGCCCCCGACGCGATTTTTGTTTCCGATCAGCCAGTCAAATTTTAGCCCATTTCGACACCGTCGGGAAAAATGACGAAATTGCCCCCGACGCGATTTTTGTTTCCGATCAGCCAGTCAAATTTTAGCCCATTTCGACACCGTCGGGAAAAATGACGAAATTGCCCCCGACGCGATTTTTGTTTCCGATCAGCCAGTCAAATTTTAGCCCATTTCGACACCGTCGGGAAAAATGACGAAATTGCCCCCGACGCGATTTTTGTTTCCGATCAGCCAGTCAAATTTTAGCCCATTTCGACACCGTCGGGAAAAATGACGAAATTGCCCCCGACGCGATTTTTGTTTCCGATCAGCCAGTCAAATTTTAGCCCATTTCGACACCGTCGGGAAAAATGACGAAATTGCCCCCGGCGCGTTTTTTGTTTCCGATCAACCTGTCGAATTTTAGCCAATTCCGACACAGTCGCGAAAAATGACGAAATTGCCCCAGGCGCGTTTTTTGTTTTCGATCAGCCTGTCAAATTTTAGCCAATTTCGACACAGTCGCGAAAAATGACGAAATTACCCCTGGCGCGATTTTTGTTCCCGATCAACCTGTCAAATTTTAGCCAATTCCGACACAGTCGCGAAAAATGACGAAATTGCCCCCGACGCGGTTTTTGTTTCC
>NW_019244386.1:0-656 GCF_002742605.1 Olea europaea var. sylvestris | reverse complement strand
AATTGCCCCAGGCGCGATTTTTGTTTCCGATCAACTTGTCAAATTTGAGCCAATTCCGACAAAATAGCGAAAAATGACGAAATTGCCCCCGACGCGGTTTTTGTTTCCGATCAACCTGTCAAATTTTATCCAATTCCGACACAGTCGAGAAAAATGACGAAATTGCCCCTGGCGCGGTTTTTGTTCACGATCAACCTGTCAAATTGTAGCCAATTCCAACACAGTCGCGAAAAATGACGAAATTGCCCCCGAAGCGGTTTTTGTTCACGATCAACAAGTCAAATTTTAGCAAATTTCGACACAGTCGCGAAAAATGACGAAATTTCCCCCGGCGCGATTTTTGTTTCCAATCAACATGTCAAATTTCAGCCAATTCCGACACAGTCGCGAAAAATGACGAAATTGCCCCCGGTGCGGTTTTTGTTTCCGATCAACCAGTCAAATTTGATCCACTTCCGACGCAGTCGCGAAAAATGATATAATTGCCCCCGACGCAGTTTTTGTTTCCGGTCAACTTGTCAAATTTTAGCCAATTCCGAAACAGTCGCGAAAAATGACGAAATTGCCCCCGGCGCGATTTTTGTCCCCGATCAACATGTCAAATTTTAGCCAATTCCGACACATTCGCGAAAAATGACGAAATTGCCCACGGCGCG
>NW_019244385.1:0-1552 GCF_002742605.1 Olea europaea var. sylvestris | reverse complement strand
TAGTAGTAGACTCTCAAGGAATGCATATTCATTTCTGTAACTCAAAGTTTGATTCCAAGACGAGATATTAAAGTACATTTAGGCTAATACTCGCCTTTAGGTTTGTGAGTAGAAAAATTCCTTATCTGGTCGAAACTAAAACATCCCTTACAGCAGTGGACAAAAACACATCACAATCAAATACAGTATCACAATCTTAACTCAAAAAGCAACAAAACAAACAAAAATGCATTCAAAACTAAAGAATAATAATCCAAGAATATTGATTGCCATATTTCTTACTTCCTTGAATTGGCAATAAGATGCAAGAAAGGATCAATTATGATTAACTTAAACTAGGGTACTTACAAAGTACACTCTCGTGCTATTTGTCAAAACTCGCTATTCAGATCACTCCTAAAGAATGATTCATCATCTTCAAGCAAGTGAAACTTGCAATTCAGTATATTGGTGAATTGTGCAACCTATTTTACCAACAATCCAATTGCATGTGTACACTACTCACAGGCGACTAGACGATTTTCTTCCAACTAGTTATCAGAGGAATGTGAGGATACTAACAAGGGATTATGATTTTGTCCACAAAATATGATTTATTAACATAAGATTAACCAAAGCAAATTTAACTGCGCATAGAATCATTGAAGATCACCCAACTTCTAACACGTATTTAACCAAGAAAGGCTGAAAATAATACAGCAATTGGTATTTTCTATTACCAAAGCATGTTGCATCACACCAAGCAAGACAAAATAGGCCATGACACATATTTAGAACAATGCTGCCAGTTTATCACACAGCAACCGGGAAATTAAGCAGCAATTAGAACTATACACTGTAAAGAGAGTAAAGGAATTATTTTCAAAGTTAAGAAAAAGTATTCTAAAGCATCTAACAGTTATTATGTACATCCATTACTCTCCACTGAAAATGGATTTCAATTTCACTGCTCATTTTGCACCATTTCCAATATGAAAATTTCAGAAAGTTTCCTAATTAGAGTAATAACAAGCCCTCTAATCTTCTTCATTTTCACTTCCTCCACTATTAATGGGCAAGACTTTACTCGAAAGTGTGGCACTATCCACGAAGGTAGCAGAACTCATCTCCATTTGACAAATACGTACCACCCCAAACAATCTCTCGAGTAACTCCTCCTCCGATTGCGACTCCACTAGAAACCCCATATCCACCGTCACGGCGGTGACACATCCCAAAGCAAGGCGCAAATCACCGTGGGAATAGCTGAGCTACCAATATCAACATCTATTTCCAAATAATTTGCTCTCCTATGGTAATAACATTTTAAAGCTTTACCCAATAAGCATGCGGTATAATTCCCCACAGCAGTTTTCAAAAGCCAAGGTCCCTTCACAATTTTATTCACTATCTTGAATCTACTATCCCTAAATGCATCAGACCCATGAACGAATTGATAAAGTAGTGAATTTGGATTAATGGGCTCATCTACTTTACTGGCAAGGTAAAATACCGCACTGTGATGATCCCGGCCCGGAACCTGTAAATTTACCGCGAGGACGAAGGTTTTGGA
>NW_019244384.1:1377-1552 GCF_002742605.1 Olea europaea var. sylvestris | reverse complement strand
TGTGCAAAAGTTACGCTCAATTCTTCGTACGCCGACTATACAAGCGTTCCAAAAATACAAGCGCTCATTCATTCAAAAAATTATCGAAATCCCTCCTACGTTACGAAGAAGTCGTGAGTTCAAACCAAAACGGTCGCTACATTTCCAAAAAGTACTTATGGGCCCGAAATGGACA
>NW_019244384.1:0-1330 GCF_002742605.1 Olea europaea var. sylvestris | reverse complement strand
GTTACGCTCAATTCTTCGTACGCCGACTATCCAAGCGTTCCAAATATGCATGTGCTCATTCTTTTGAAAAATCGCCGAAGTCCCTCATACGTCACGAAGAAGTCTTGAGTTCAATCCAAAACGGTCGCTACATTTCCAAAAAGTACTTATGGGCCCGAAACGGACACCGTGTGCTAAAGTTACGCTCAATTCTTCGTACGCCGACTTTCCAAGCGTTCCAAATATGCATGTGCTCATTCTTTTGAAAAATCGCCGAAGTCCCTCATACGTCACGAAGAAGTCTGGAGTTCAATCCAAAACGGTCGCTACATTTCCAAAAAGTACTTATGGGCCCGAAACGGACACCGTGTGCGAAAGTTACGCTCAATTCTTCATACGCCGACTTTCCAAGCGTTCCAAATGTGCAAGCGCTCATTCTTTCGAAAAATGGCCGACATCGCTCATACGTCACAACGAAGACATGAGTTCAATCGAAAACGGTAGCTACATTTCCAAAAAGTACTTACGGGCCATAAACGGACACCGTATACAAAAGTTACGCTCAATTCTTCGTACGCCGACTATCCAAGCGTTCCAAATATGCAAGCGCTCATTCTTTCGAAAAATGGCCGAAATCCCTCATACGTCACGATGAAGAAGTGAGTTCAATCCAAAACGGTCGCTACATTTCCAAAAAGTACTTATGGGCCCGAAACGGACGCCGTGTGCAAAAGTTACGCTCAATTCTTCGTACGTCGACTATCCAAGCGTTCCAAATATGCAAGCGCTCATTCTTTCGAAAAATGGCCGAAATCCCTCATACGTCACGATGAAGAAGTGAGTTCAATCCAAAACGGTCGCTACATTTCCAAAAAGTACTTATGGGCCCGAAACGGACGCCGTGTGCAAAAGTTACGCTCAATTCTTCGTACGTCGACTATCCAAGCGTTCCAAATATGCAAGCGCTCATTCTTTCGAAAAATGGCCGAAATCCCTCATACGTCACGATGAAGAAGTGAGTTCAATCCAAAACGGTCGCTACATTTCCAAAAAGTACTTATGGGCCCGAAACGGACGCCGTGTGCAAAAGTTACGCTCAATTCTTCGTACGTCGACTATCCAAGCGTTCCAAATATGCAAGCGCTCATTCTTTCGAAAAATGGCCGAAATCCCTCATACGTCACGATGAAGAAGTGAGTTCAATCCAAAACGGTCGCTACATTTCCAAAAAGTACTTATGGGCCCGAAACGGACGCCGTGTGCAAAATTTACGCTCAATTCTTCGTACGTCGACTATCCAAGTGTTCCAAATATGCAAGCCCTCATTCTTTCGAAAAATGGCCGAAATCCC
>NW_019244383.1:0-1552 GCF_002742605.1 Olea europaea var. sylvestris | reverse complement strand
CATTTACTGTGAATTGCTAGTCTAATTCGATTGGAATCGAGTCAATGAAGAGTGGTTTTTGATTTCATGATAACTTATGGTTTGTTCATTTTTGGCGAATTGCTAGTCAAATTCGATTGGAATCGAGCCAATGAATCGTAGTTTTTGATTTCATGATAACTCCGGGTTTGTTCGTTTTTTGTGAAATGCTAGTCTTATTCGTTTGGAATCGAGCCAATGAAAAGTAGTTTTTGATTTCATGATAATTTCGGGTTTGTTCATTTTTGGCGAATTACTAGTCTAATTCGATTGGAATTGAGCCAATGAAAAGTGGTTTTTGATTTCATGAAAACTTTGGATTTGATCGTTTTCGGAAATTGCTAGTCTAATTCGATTGGAATCGAGCCAATGAAATGTGGTTCTTGTTTTCACGATAATTTCGGGTTTGATCATTTTCGGGGAATTGGTAGTCTAATTCGATTTGAATCGAGCTAATGAAAAGTGGCTTTCGATTTCATGATAACTTCGGGTTTGATCATTTTCGACAAATTGCTAGTCTAATTCTATTGGAATCTACCTAATGAAAGGTGGTTTTTGATTTCATGATAACTCTGGGTTTGATCCTTTTCGGTGAGTTGCTAGTCTAATTCGATTGGAATCGAGGCAATGAAAAAAGTTTTTGATTTGAAGATAACTTCGGGTTTGTTCATTTTTAGCGAATTGCTAGTCTAATTCGATTGGAATCGAGCCAATGAAAAGTAGTTTTTGATTTCATGATAACTTCGGGTTTGTTCGTTTTTTTTGAAATGCTAGTCTAATTCAATTGGAATCGAGCCAATGAAAAGTAGTTTTTGATTTCGTGATAACTTCGGGTTTGTTCATTTTTGGCGAATTACTAGTCTAATTCGATTGGGATTGAGCCAATGAAAACTGGTTTTTGATTTCATGATAACTTTGGATTTGATCATTTTTGGAAATAGCTAGTCTAATTCGATTGGAATCGAGCCAATGAAAAGTGGTTTTTGATTTCATGATAACTTCAGTTTTGATCATTTTCGGCAAATTGCTAGTCTAATTCGATTGGAATCGAGCCAATAAAAAGTGGTTTTGGATTTCATGATGACTTCGGGTTTGTTCGTTTTGGGCAAATTGCTAGTCTAACTTGATTGGAATCGAGCCAATGAAAAGTGGCTTTCGATTCCATGATAACTTCGGGTTTGATTGTTTTAGAAAAATTGCTAGTCTAATTCGATTGGAATCGAGCCAATGAAAAGTGCTTTTGGATTTCATGATAACATTGGGTTTGTTCGTTTATAGCGAATTGCTAGTCTAATTAGATTGGAATCGAGCCATTGAAAAGTGGTTTTTGATTTCATGATAACTTCGACTTTGTTCGTTTTCTGCGAAATGCCAGTCAAATTCGATTGGAATAGAGCCAATGAAAAGTAGTTTTTGATTTCACGATGACTTCGGGTTTGTTCATTTTTTGTGAATTGCTAGTCTAATTCGATAGGAATCGAGCCAATGAAAAGTGGTTTTTGATTTCATGATAACTTTGGGTTTGTTAATTTTC
>NW_019244382.1:0-1552 GCF_002742605.1 Olea europaea var. sylvestris | reverse complement strand
GAATTATGATTTATTATAAGTAATTTATGTTTTAATGAGGAATGATTATTGTTTCAAGAATTTATGTTTATGAAATTATGTTCACGAATTGTGATTTATTATAAGTAATTATGTTTTTACGAGGAATGATTTATGTTTCGGGAATTTATGTTTACGAAATTATGTTTGTGAATTGTGATTTATTATAAGTAATTTATGTTTTAATGAGGAATAAATCACAATTCGCAAACATAATTTCATAAACATAAATTCTTACGAGGAATTTATTATAAGTAATTATGTTTTTACGAGGAATGATTTATGTTTCTGGAATTTATATTTACGAAATCATGTTTGTGAATTGTGATTTATTATAAGTAATTTATGTTTTAACGAGGAATGATTATTGATTTGAGAATTTATATTTTCGAATTGTGATTTATGATAAGTAATTTATATTTTAATGAGGAATGATTATTGAATAACTTTTTCGGATTATTACGATCGTTGATTGTCGATGGTCAACGGTCAACTTCCGCCCTATCTGGACTTAGATCCTGAATTCGCCTCTGGTTCTAGGTTGAACAATGCATACGTCACCGGCTTTTATAACAATCTCTCTCCAATTTTATTTCATGGATTTTCTTTAATTCAGTTTTCCTTACATGGGTTTTACCAAGAAACTGATATAACTGGTACTCAGGATGATCGTTTGTGCGTGTGTGGACAGAGTATCCAAGTCATGGATCTTGATGGGCTTAATTGTTTGTTGGTTTATTTCGCTGTTGAAATTTTCCAAATTTAGCAAAATGATTCCAGCATCTAAACCATAGTTGACAATTGGATGATTCTTTGTTTTCGAAATTGGAAATTTTGAACGGGATTTTTGCTACAATTGTGGTTTATATATACTGGAGACATGTTTTCCTTCTATATTCTGAAAACTTGTATGCATGGTGGTATAAGCATATATCTAATGAAGATTGACCGATTGACCTTGGATATAGTGATCCGGATGAAAAGATTGGTCTTTGACAGTTGCCAACCAAAAACCTAAATCTACAAGAAAAATCCAGAGGAACCTTGTCCCCGTTTGGCCCCCATTTTCTAAAATGAAAATGGGTGGAATAGTGTTTTTTTTTTTTTTTTTAAAATAAGTAGTTGAATAAAGAAAGAAAATTTTTCAATTTACTTGTAATATTATTTTATGGAAGATTGTGTGATTAAAAATATAAGAGAGAAAAATAAAATGTAATAGAATGAAAATTAATAGGGACCAAACGCGAGCTTAACTTGTTCGAATTCGATCTCAATGGTGGTAAGAACCTTGTCTTATCCTAGATTTAAAAAGGGTTCATCCATAATGGTTAGCTTTTTCTCTTAAGCCAATTTCAGTTTTCTGATGTAATATATTAATAAGCACCAGCAATTTTAGAATAGTAGGTTAGCTCCATTTCTATTAATGGTGTCAAAGGAATATTTTCTTGAATTCTTTGCACTCTTAAGATGCTATGAAACTGTATTTTATTGGTAAAATCACATGAAAATTTACCTCGCCAAATCACGTTTATTT
>NW_019244381.1:0-1552 GCF_002742605.1 Olea europaea var. sylvestris | reverse complement strand
AATACCTAATACGCATTTTGTTGATTTCAAATTTATGGATATATAAAATTTAGCATCTGAAAGGGATAATATATGGACAAGGGAAGGAGGCCAATGAGGACGGGGAAGAAGCAACTGCAACTTTTTTAAATTTAAAGAAATACACATAGTTTGATGATTTCAAATTTTCAGAAATGAAGAAAAGAACTACAGTTCATTTAAATTTTGTTCACCACAATTTTTGCGCTGCTTATTGATTTTGTTTTCGAATCAATTACATAGATCTCCTCAAAATCCAGAGCAAATTCTGGGTCACCCAGCCTGCGATTCCTGTAGTGCTTTGTCAGGAAAACCTGCAATAACAAATTGAGAAGCAATATTCACATTGACTGAACAGAAGCACCCAGATACCCACATCAATAAATCACTACAAGTTAACCAAACATTCGTGAGGAACATTTGTGATTTAAAATTTGTGACTGCAACTAGATTCCCTTTCCTCAAAATGGTAATATTTGTGAACCCAGAACTGATAACTAGACACAAATTCTTAAAATATATTTGCACGGGATGAAACGAAAGAATGCTATCGACTATCGAGTTTTAGACCTTTATGACTTCTCTCTCAGATTTTTACATCGGATCTCTAGGTGCATCAATGGGCGGTTCTGTCACACTGTAAAATCCATAATCACTTTGTGCACAACGAATATACTACAATACCAAAGGAGACATAAAGAATAACAAATACGAATACAAGTCAACAATGCAGGTGTGTGAGAATGTTAAGCACAATCAAAACAGAACTTCAACAAATTGATAAGAAACAAGACGTGTATTTAAAGAAGTCGATCTTTATATCATAGATTATATTGGGGTGGGGCATATCTTTGTTGAAATTATGGAGCCTAAGTTTTAGGCTTCACAAATTCTCATGGTGTCAGACACATTTTTTCACAAGGTGGCAACAAATGTTGAAAAAGACAATGTGTATGAAAATGTTTTGCAGCCATGCAGCAACTTCTTGAAGATTTTGTGCCATGCATTTAATGAATGGCAGCCTTGTTGAAAAATGATGGAATTGCAATTAATAATGGTGGTGAGATTTTCTCTATAAATTGGAGACTAAAGCTAAAGGAGATAGAAAGGTGTGTGCAAAACGTGTTGAGTGAAAACACGAGAAATAGTGAGCAAATCACAAAAGTGAGAAGTAGTTAGGCTTTAGTTTGTACAGAATTTTAACGAGAGAAAATTGAAAGATTGCCTTTGCGTAGGCAAATAAAATATAGAGACGATTGCCGAACCACGTAAATTCTTGTGTCACTTGCACTTATTATTTTTGCTACTTTTATTTCTTCTCAGTTTAAATTATGTTGCGTTCCACTGATCCTGGCGGAATTAGTACCGCTCTAATTCCGAACAATCTTTCGAGGCATTGGTGCTAGAACTGTTGGAATTGCATACACATCAGTATCTGGGGGTGTAACAATGAATACCTCCTCTATGTTGAATCTACAGAATAATAAATTTTAAAAAAAAAAAAAAAGGTGAAAAAATGAACAATTTAACCATT
>NW_019244380.1:0-1552 GCF_002742605.1 Olea europaea var. sylvestris | reverse complement strand
ATTCTTAGTTTCATTTTGCCCACTTGATTCTTGAAGATAATAAAGTCCATCTTTCTCCCTAAAAAGTCCAATCATCTTCCTCGCTCCCTGGTCTTGAAAAACACAATTTGAGGGAAAGAAAGTCACAGTACAATTTAAATCTTTTGTGAGCCTTTGTATGGACAAGAGATTAGTGGATAATTTTGGATTACAAAAGATTAGTGGATAATTTTGGAGCATGAAGAACATTGTCAAGTTTCAAATTCTAGTATATTAAAACACTTCCTTGGCCAGCAACTGTGATTAATGTGCCATCTGCTGTGGCTATTTTTTTATTGCTAGGACATGGATTATATGAGGTAAATTTGTGTGATGAATGGGTCATATAATCTGTAGCCCTTGAATTCATGACCCAGGAATTTGGAAAAGAGGTTATACTTGAGACATTAAGGACACAGGGGAGATGATACTTACCTAAGAGTGCTGAAGAACAAGCACATGAAGTAGCAGGCTTTTCCAAGGACCCCAACAAATTCCTCAGTTTTCGTATCTCACTATGACTGAAGTCACTTTGCTCTTGTGGCATGTCCTTTTCCCCAGGTTGTGACTAAGTCATATGAGCCTGCCCTCTTTTTTTGTCCATCCGTCATGGTCTAATTTTTGTTTGACAATTTCGGCTTTCCATGAAGCTTCCAACAACGTTCTATCCTATGACGAGGCCTTTTACAGTACATACACCATAATATTTATCTTTGTTTGTGGTTTTAGAAATACTCAGTTCCTCATTCATGCTCATAGTTGGTTGGTTAGGACTGAATTTTTTTAAAACCAGTCATGTTTGAGACCATAACTGACATTTCGACGACTTGTGGTTCCACCATTACACCCCTTCATCCTTCTTCTGCTCAAATTATTGCAATAGTCTCATTTAATGAGGGCAAATCATCCTTTCCAAGAATTTGGACTCTGACTGGATCAAACACCATATTTAGACTTGCTAGGAAATCATAAATCCTGTCTTTTTCTGCCAGACTTTTACCGTGGCTGCATCATCACTGCATTTCAGTTTAATGCATTGATAATTGTCCATTTCTTGCCACAGGTTTTTCATGAGATTGGCATATTCAGTGATAGTATGTTCTCCTTGCTTAGTGGTTGAAATTTTGATCTTGATTTCATATATTTGAGTAGCATCATGAACCTTGGAATAGGTTTGTCCAACCGCATCCCAAATTTCCTTTGCAATGGTTAGGAACATACATGTATCGCTGATCTCCAGTGGCATTGAGTTCCATAGCCATGTCATCACCATAGAGTCTGCCTTATCCAAGCATCAAATCCAGGATTTCCTGCTACAGGCCTGTACCAAGCGACTCAACATGCCTTTCCCTTTCAAAAATGTCTAACCAGCTGTGATCATTTTAGGTAATTCTTTCTGTAGTAGAATAGAATGGGAGTAATTTTCTCTTCTCATTCATTAGGTACAATATAGGTATATATATATAAAAAGATCTGTGGAGAAGATCCTGATTTCTAGGAACTAATTTACATTATTTAAGGGAAGTAAATTACA